>NC_056726.1:1236682914-1236760414 GCF_019279795.1 Protopterus annectens | reverse complement strand
CAGCATACTTATACAGACATTCTAGACATATTTTTATGTAGCACAGTGTTGGAAACAAAGGTTAACACAACATTACTATTCAGATATCAGATCTTGGTGAATGCAACATTTCATGCCATACAGTACCAGAGTAAACACAACCAGTCCAGGATTTAGAACTTTATTGCCAGGCAATTATACTTTTATTTAAATATGACCTATATGGACTATTACTGTCATATTGTCTGGTTTATTCAGTACAAACCATACACATTTTTATACTGCCAGGTGACATTTTACTCCTTTATACTTATTTGGTATGACTTCTACAAGCAGGATTGTTACTCACCAGCCTCACGATGCAGCCTTTGCAACCTACTGGCATGGGCTTCCTGGTTTACAGCCCGCTCAGCTGGAGATGTAATGAAAATAGGAAAATATTTATGCATACCTATCCATCACATACACAGACTGGATTTTGGTAAACAGTTATTGCTATGAATACTTACACACTGCTGGGACATGTCCCCTCTCTCTCTTGCTTCTTGGACCCACTGTTCCAAGAGCTCCCTCTTCCTCCATTTCAAGTCGGCATAATGGTGCTGGACCTGCTCACCAGTCCGAGGGATACCAGTGGCACTGGTGAGATCATGGGCGAGACTTTCCCAGGCTTCCACTTTATACTGGGAGCCCTGCTACTGGTCCTGCAGCAGTCTCATGTCATGTTTTTTTACCAGGAGTCCTACCATGACCTAGGGCTCCTGTATGCCCCAGCACTGCACCCAAAAGTGAATGCCCTCTCAAAAACCTGCCATACTGCCTACAGTTGAGAGGTACAACCAGTTATGACCTGTATTCCTGCTTGCGGGGTTTAAATATGGCCGATTTCCTTCCCTTTGCCGTGATTGGATGGTTTTGAAAATGCTGAGCTAAGCTAAGATACGGGCACACCTGTTTTGCTAAGTTTGGCAGTGCTTAAAGGGGCAGGTTCAGCAGTGATTACCAATGGGTAAATCCACTTAGCTGGGCTACTCATTGCTTAGTATTCATATGTACACAATACTTACACCCAGTCAGCACAGCTGTGCAATGCTTAGCGTTGCTTATATTTTATTTTATTGGACTACCATCTGTATGGGATTAATTCATCATTCATTACATAATATAGATTTATTTACCTTCCCTGACATCCCCCAATATGCTGTAATTACATTTATTCTTGTATGACTGTCCTGCATGGGGAAATTGTGTTTATATGGGGGTTTCACTACTTTATTACACTGACACCTCACATCTGGGCCTAATACACTACTCTGGCTGAGAAAAATAAGTTACCTCCTGAATAAATATACAGATAAATTAAAATTGTAATGTTTACACATGCAAAACGGAAATGGCTTTGGTGAGGCTCAAACTGTGAATGAATACATACAAGGCATACACTGTAACCACTACACTATTGCACTTATGCTTATGCTAGATGTCTATTGCTTTTTAACTTATCCTGTCATTTCAGCTGGGCTAAGCATAGCTAAGTAAAGGTCACACCCATGCAGCTACACTTAAACTTTATTGCATATGTGAAAAAAAATGTATTTGTTGTGTTTTTACTTCATACCCTTCAGAATATCCAAGCTAATGCTGAACCTGTTATTCTATCAACTTTCTGGATTTGAAGGGACAATTGTCCCTTATGGCTTTGTCCAGATTCCTTACTCTGATGGGAGGTGTGCATTATGTGCTTCATACCGTGCCAGAAATTCATGCTTATGCTAAACCTGTTATTCTGTCCACTTTCTGGCTTTGAAGGGACGATTATCCCTTATGGCTTTGTCACTGTTTGGCACTGTAGCTTTGGTGTAATAATTCTGGCTTTGCATGACTAATGTGCATCTGGGTGAAATATGATAGAATGTAAACTCTGACTATTTGCATGCATCAATTCAATACAGCAATGACAACATTATAACTGATGGTGGCAAGGCCAAACCACCTACTTTAGGTAGGTAATGGGTGTACAGGAAGCTGTTTGTAAATGAAATGAATGGTCCTACTATTTACTATTATAATTCTGCCTTTACAAGACTGCTGTGCATTTGGGTATGGTGAGATGGAGTGAGTACAAGCACAGACCTTTGGCTAATGTTTATGTGAAAGCAATACAGTAATGTAACTGTTGTCTTTTTTATTCTTTTTTTTTTTTACTTTCTACGTTCAAATCAGGTACTTTGAGTAGGCAAATGGGATGGGGGGGATATGTCAGTGTGGGAATGAAGTGACTGGCCTGCCATTTACTGTTGTAATTCTGGCTTTGCAAGATTGTCTGTGTGCATTGAAAGGGCGGTAACCATACAGGCTATGACTACTGTCTCTGTGCAGCAAAAATTAAACTAACACAAATCTATTATTATTTCATTCCTGGAAGCATGGTCAGGGTTGATCCCATTGTAACCTAGCTCCGCCCCTTTCTAGCTGGTCCCACCCATTCCACTGTCTCCTGCAGATCCCCTTTGATTTAAAGTCACCAGTTACCACTGGCTTGAACCCATTGCTGGCTTTAGGCACCAGCAAACTCTGCAATTGGTGGGTGGCCCTGTTCCTGGGGGAGCCCCCATAGCAAGTTATCTTAATATTTTGTAACATGTCTAGCAAACCAACAAAACCTAATACAGCAGTCTTGTGTACTTACTAAACCACTTGGGTAATAACACTTATTTATATCAACTTTAAAATTCAAAGATATCGCTGGTTATAGTAACAGTGTTTTACCAGACAACAGGCTTCACAATTCCATTAAATATTACCACTGATATAGCCCAGGTCCCCCTGTCTTAGTTAAACCCTGCTAATGTACATTCACTCACTCCAGTAAAGCTAACAACATAGCCAACTTTAGGTATTTGCAACACCCGTGGCTGCAAGGGGACACCTTAATCATCCTTGACTGTGTGGGGGTCCCATAAAAACTGGTGCTGGTTGGGGAAAAATAAGGAGAAGAAATATATTAAATTTCTGATGATGGTGTTTATCCTGAATAGGTCAGTGATATGACCCTGTTAGGATAAAGCTAATAATGAACAGAAGGAAGGTAAGCACTAGAGAGATTAACAGCCCAGAGTGGCTAATCTCAGTGCAGATTTTAGAGTTTAAGAAAAGCTGGTGCTTTTGATCTTATGGGATGGTTTTCTTTCAGGGAGCTTTATAAACACTGGCAGAACATCAGATACTACAGTTTTCAACTTCTTTGCTAAAGAATTCAGTGCAATACCAATAATAGCAGAATAAAGGCTCAGAATCAGGAACAACTTTCAAATATTACTCTAATTCAATTAAAAGTTTATAATATAACACCATTTGTATCAACATGTATTTTTGGACAATAAGTATAAAACTCTGATATCTGGATTTATTGAGTGTCTGTAATCCTGAGTGATTTACAAGCAAATCAAACTTTTTATGAACAAGAGAGCAAAATTATGACAATATTCAGGGAAGGTCTGTGAAATCAGGGAGGGTGACAGGTTTGCATTACTCCTCACTGAGACAAGTAAAAGTAACTTATCCCTGATGCTGTTTGACAACGGCTAAACAGCAGTCACTGATCTGGTGTGCCAGTACCAGTGCTGCACAATGTATTGCTATTTGCTGAAATGAGTTCAAAACGTGTATTGCTATGGCTTATGCTTGTGTGTGTGTGTGTGTGTGTGTGTGTGTGTGTGTGTGTGTGTGTGTGTGTACTGTAAACAAATACCAGTGATTTTTATCTGTGCACTCACACTGTCACTTTAGTATTGATTTGTGCACAAACCCAATAATGCAAGGACACCCACATTATTCTTCTGGGTATCAGCAAAAAATTTAGCTAACAAGTAATTATATTTCAAAAGTAATGCATCAACTATATCAGAACATTCAGACACTTAGATCTTCTAACAGTCTGGGGGCTACCACTCCCTATACTGTATATCTGGACACAGGGGGCTCCCTTCATCATCCTTGACTGTGTGGGGCCCCCACAAAAGCTGTTTCTAGTTGGAGCAAAATGAAGAGGAAAAATGTATTTATTTTCTGATTACATTGTTCAACCTGAATAGGCCTCTGCTGTCAACTGCACCCATTCTAAAACCAGCCCTGTTTGTGTGCAGTGAAAGCTGCTGTAGGTTTTGTGTGTGTGTGTGTGTGTGTTTTGTGTGTGTGTGTGTGTGTGTGTGTGTGTGTGTGTGTGTGTGTGTGTGTGTGTGTGTGTGTGTGTGTGTGTGTGTGCGTGTGTGTGCGTGTGTGTGTGTGTGTGTGTGTGTGTGTGTGTGTGTGTGTGTGTGTGTATGTGTGTGTGTAGGGTTGTGCAGTTATTACTTCTTTAATTTTCATCACAGCCAAACCTTAGAGGTGTGCACGTGAGGTTATTATAGCTTGTGCTTGGGCTGAAGACAGCGTAGTCCACTTTGAATATAATAAAAATGTCATCCAAATAATATGTATAAAAATAGATGGACTCTAAAAGACGATATTTTTATTACATTCAAAGGGGGGCACACTTTTTTCAAGACCTAGTAGATTAATTTAATAACACTACTGATTTTTTAATTTCACTAGTGAGTTTCAGCACAATAGTATATCATATTTGGATGTCCTTTTACATAAGGATAAAACTAGACAATGTTATGCAGCTACTATTTTTAGGAAGCAAACTTATTCCAACTCCTTCATACAAATAACATGTATAAAAATAGATGGACTCTAAAAAAGGATTATTTTTGAAGACAAATTCCCTCTCCCAATACGCCATGACCAAATTATTGAAACTTCCTCTACATGGGGAACCCATGGCTATCCCCTTTGTTTGCAGGTAATAGCTACTGTCAAATAGAAAATAGTTATTGGATTTCTATTGAATTGTATAATTATTTCACCATGCCATCACCACAAATTCCCATCATTTTTGGCATCCCAAAGATCCACAAGGATTTGCAAAATCCCCCCCTCCATCCAATAGTTAATAGACGAAATTCTATTACATACCCCTTAGCCAAATATGTGGACCATGTTTTAAAGAAATACCTGGGTAATGAACAACAGATTTGCAAGGATTCTTGGACCTTCTTGGGGAACATTAATAATTTGGCATACAATGATGACTTCAATTTTGCTACTGTGGATGTCAAAGATCTTTATACTGTCATCCCTCATGATATTGGCATCGATTGGGTCAGTCAGATGTTATTGAGGAAGGGGGCAGACAAAGATGAATTAACTTTAGTGCAAGAATTATTGGATTTCATTTTGTCCAATAACTAATAATACCTTTTTAGAGTCCATCTATTTTTATACAAGTTATTTGGACGATATTTTTAATATATTCAAAGGGGGACACAATTTTTTTCAAGACCTGGTGGATTAATTCAATAACACTACTGATTTTTTGAATTTCACTAGTGAGTTTCAGCACAATCGTATATCATATTTGGATGTCCTTTTACATAAGATAGAACTAGACAATGTTATACAGCTATTATTTTTAGGAAGCAAACTTATTCCAACTCATTCATACATTATACTACTCATCAAAAGAAATCAGTAGTGAAGGGACAACTTGTTAGGGCAACCAGAATGGTTTCCAACAATTGTGGTTTTCTTCAAGAATGTGAATTTTTGAAGGACCTTTTTCTAAAATGGGGCTACCCTAACTCTTTATTGGAAGAATTACTTTCAGAGGTAAAGTCTAAAAGAGCATCAGGTCATTTTAGAGCTATTTTGGATGACCAAAATCAAACAGGGATATCTATTTTAATGAATAATCCAAGAGATATCAAAAGAAAATATTGATTATTCATTAACTTTTATAACACCATTTAGTAAGGATGCTATTTTATTGAGGCTGATTTTATTTAAAAATTGGAATTTAATTTCTGCAGATGAAACAATAGGATGCAAATTAGCTGTTTCCCCCTAGGATTATTTATAAAAGAGGCCAAAATTTGAAATACCTTTTGGAACACAAAAATCGTGACCATTCCTAAGTGAAGGGCATGTATAAATGCGAAGCATGCCCTTACTGTAGATTCATTGATGCAGGGACCTGTTTTCAAATAAGAGAAATGAGGTTCACATATAGAGGCAGATTTGACTGTAACTCCAAGAACATAATATATCTAGCAAAATATAAGATCTGTCCAAGATTTTATATAGAAAAAACAGAAAGGAAGCTGAGGGAATGACTATACGAACATCTGTATGCTGTTAGAAATAAAAAAAAAAAACATATAACGCCTTGGCAAAACATATCATTAACAACCCGGATCATTATTTTCTCTTTAAAGTAATATACCATGTGGAAGCCCAGGAGAGAGGGGGACCATTATCTTTGAGACTGGTACAGCAATTACTCTTATGGCAACTTAAATTAGATGCTTTTAGGCAACCTTGTATGAATGACACGTTCCATTACTTGTATTTGGAAAATAAAAAGTTTCATGAGATGAATAGTGTAAAGTTTGAATATTAACATTTTTTATTTTTATTATATGTTTTATAACATTTTTATATACATATATATATATATATATATATATATATATATATATATATATTCAATATATATAAATTATTTTTTCAAGTCGCAGAGGTAGATATGTCATCACTTTTTACATGTTGAGTGATTAATGATCAGCTGATTAATATCATGTGACTGCTTTGTGTGCATATATAAGGTTCTTACATCAGTGCTTTACTTTTATTTGAAGTTTAGTCATTGTATTTCACGAAAGTACTAACTACATTAAGTTCTAGTGAGTTTTAACATGTGTCTGTTGTTCTTGCCATATTCTTCCTTTTTAAGTAGTCTTTGTTTTTTGTATAATAAATATATAAATGGAACGAAAAATACTCGTAGGGGATGTGAACAAAGCTTTTGATAAAATTCAACATGAAGCACTATGGGAGATTTTGAAATAATATAATATAAACAAACAAAAAAAAAATTGAAATTGATGCACAGTGAAAACAAAGTAAGGCTGGTAATTAATGGACGGTTAAGCAAAATAATAGAAATGAGTGGTATTAAGCAAAGATGTCCTAAAAGCAACATTTTATTTGCATTAGTTGTGAATGCAGTGGTTACTAAAAAAAACTCGACATTAGAGAAGGCAAAATACCATACACCAGAGGGAATACAGGTTTCAGCGATGTTTACATATGTGGATGATTTAGTATTAGCAGTTAAAAATAAAGACTGGATGAATATAGCTATACAAATGCTCAATAAAGAATTAAAGATGCTAGGATTAAGTATTGTTAGGGAAAAACAAAAGGATTGTTTTTTTCTGGTGAAATAAAAGGTATCAAGTTTAATGAAGAGGAAATAGAAACATTGGAACAAAGTTTGGAGATGAGCAACTGAAGGAGAAACAATGGAAAGATATGATAGTTAAAATATGTGGCATCTGTATATTTTGGAGAACATTTAAACTTTCATATAGAAAGAAAGGACCAGATGAGAAGGCAAGAAATGTGGAAAATGCATAAATATAGTTGCAATTATAGAAAACTTCTGGAAGAACCTCAAATTGATCAGGAATGAATGCAGGAATGGTTAAGGAGAGGTGAATTCAAACCAAGAGATGAAAGGTTAATATTGGTGGCCAAAGATAGAGGGCTATGTACATGCTGGTTTACAAAGTCCATTAAACATGTGGAAGAAACAGACAAATGTAGGTTTATAAAACCGAATTGGAAACAGTCGCATACCTTGTTGCTGGTTCTGACATTCTAATGGCAGAAGGACTGTATACTGAAAGGCATAATAATATGGTAAGACTGTTGCACTGAGGATTGTGCAAACATTATGGCATTGAAGTGGCTAACAAACACTGGAAACAAGAGCCACAAAGCATCATAGAAAATGATGAAGTTTATATCACATGGGATAACCCATTATCAACAATTCAAAAGACAGATGGTAGAAAACCGGATATAGTGGTCCATAAAAAGAAGACAAAAGTAGCATTGATTATTGAAATCACCACACCCAGTAACTACAGTGTCTTGCATACAGAGAGGCACAACGTCATAAAATATCAGGATCTGCAGGCAGAAATGAAAGCAATGTGGAAGAAAGATACCCAGGCAGTTCCAACAGTAGTAGGAGCAATGGGTCTTATAAAAAGTAATCGGCAATCATATTTAGATATGTTACAATACATGTAACCCCATATGAATTACAGAAGGAGTCATTACTGGGCACATTGTGGATGCTGTGTAGATCACTTTTGGCTGACATCAAAGACTGAAACAATAGTAATTTCATGAACTTTAATTGTACTTTGACTTAGGAATGGGGTCCATTCCCATCATGGCATTAGAAACACAAAAGTTTTGGAGAAATTAAAAAAGAAAGATATTTAATTAATTCTGTAATATTAGGCAAGATAGCACATTTGGAAAGTGCATGCATGATTCCATTAATAGGTGAGAAAGATTTAATGAACATAATTTTTATTTTTATTTGGTGATCTAGACTGAATCCTATCAAAAGAAGTATTCTTTATCTTAACAACAAGTAAGTAAGGAATGTTGAGTTTAATATACCCAGTTGTGTATATATCCTCATTAAACTTGTATAAAGTATTAATAGGAATGCAAGACAAAGGAAAATTGTTAACAAAGATTATAGAGGAGAAATATAAATCAGTTTGGGAAAAGCTTAAATATTTAAAAAGAAGCAAAAGTATTTGTTGTATGGAGATACATTGATATCAAGAGAAAATACTGTTATGGTAGACTGGTTTAGGAAATACAGAATAACTATAAAGGCATGGTATGAGAATATAATGGAAAAATTATATTATGTTTTTCCTTGGGACCATATAGGTGATAAAAAACATTAAAACAGTAAAAGTAAGAATGAAAAAATGTAAAAAAAGTATTTGGAATGTACAGATTTTTTTATGGAGACTATTGATAAGTAAGCTCCCAGTTAAAGTAAACATGCCATACAAAACAATAAAAAACTGAATTTGCATATATTGTGGAGAGTTAGAAACAGCCAAATATGTTTTTATAAAATGTAAAAGTGTATATCAACTGTGGAAAGAAATATGTGATAAAGGATACTTAAAGGAATTGAAAAATATTGAACACATAAATATGGACATGATCAAGTATGGACATTATGAAAATGTAAAACAAAATGACAGATAGATTGGATGAAAAATTGTTTTGTATAATATGGATCATATGGCATGAAAGAATTACTGAGATAAAATGCATCAGGAAATAGATACTGTTAGAAATTTTGAAAAAAAGATTTTGGTTTTAGAAAAAGGAATGGGGGGATTAAAAGTATGAAAAATATTGAAAAATATGTATACGTAATTGCAAATGCTGTAAATATTGTAAATATGTTAAGAAATTTCTATAAAGGATATACATACTGCAGTGGTGAATTTTAATAAAGAACCCCAACTCTTTTTGATAGATACAATGGCATATTTTACATCTGCCTGAGCTACCACCAAATAAGCAGATGGAACCTCATATGAAAGACAAGATGTCTCATCTGAATAAGTTGGTTGACATAATTAAATAATTATATGGTAAATGGCTTGTAATTCAAGAATTTAGTGCATGTGTTTCATCTTTGATAACATGTTTTAATATATATAATACAAATCAAAAAGAAGTTTGCTGGGGTGGTAGCATTATTAGGACTTGGTGTACAGATCAGAAATTTCTGGCTACTCCTTTGAAAGTTACTTGTCACATCTGTACATTTCACATCCTAACCAAATAACATGTTATATGTACTATACTGAGGTTCAGTGGGTGGAGGTTGGCTACAGTGGTGGGGAGTGGTGACCAATGACCATCTGAAAGTCTGTGTTCATTTCTAATACGTTGGTTAGTACTGGCTTTATACTTGTGTTTAGTACTGTGACCATTCCTTTTCAGTGTCAGTAAGTGATGACATGCAAGTCCTAAATGAAGCATTTACATTTTTGGCTGATGATGCAAAGTTTTACAGAAAGGCAGATAATAAGCAAGTTGTGGGCAAAACTGGAGAAATGGTCTAAAGCACCAAACTTATTATTCATTGCAGAAAAATGCTAAATTATGCATCTGGAAAGCTACACCTCAAGTAAATAGTACTCAATGTCGCTAAAGGTATAAGTCAAAAACTGAAAATGTTCAAGGTTGGGAAGACTATATTATGCAATCCTCTTCTCACCTCAAGATCTCATATTGCTACTGCCATGTACTTATTTCCCAGACTATTGTTTTCTACCCACCTCCCATTTCCCTTCACTACTTCATAAATGAAACAGTCCTACAACAGAACTGCATGTGTCTGTGCTATGCATTCCACTCATACCCATCAAGTTCCTCTTAGACAGCTTAATTGGATGGAACTGTCCCACCATGTGTCTCTGCTATGCATTCCACTCATACCCATCACTGTGTTCCTCTGAGACAGCTTCACTGGATGGAACTCTCCCACCATGTGTCTCTGCTGTGCATTCCACTCATACCCATCATTGTGTTCATCTGAGACAGCTTCATTGGCTAGAACTCTCCCACCATGTGTCTCTGATACAGTTGAAATGTGCCCACAGCAGCTTTTTTACCACAAACTGCCCCACCCTGTCCAGCATTTTGTCCTGATGAATCACCCCTAGAAAGCTTAAATCAGCTGGTCAACTTATTTCAGTCCCTTTAGCCTAAAACAAAAATACTAACATAAGTTACTTAGTGTATGTAGTTTAACTTTGGAATTAGCTTTCCTGTCACTGAAGGTACATTAGCATAGTACTAAAGCATTTAAAAATTAATTAAATATGATTTTCACAAAAACATGAATTGTAACCGCCATGTCATGTTAATGACATTTGTGATTAATTGTTGCATCACCCCCATTGAAAAGTCCTATCACTACTAATACCCATTTGACCTACCATTTTAAGTGTTAGCTACATTAATATGTAATCTGTCACTATTGCACCGTCCTATCTCTGTTGTCACCTTGATTTTACCTTTTGCAACATGTCAACCATTATGCAAATTCTAATCTGTGTCTATGCTCAAAATTTGATGAAAACACTTCTATAATGTTTTATTATGTCTCACCACTATACATCTGCAACTTATATATCTCATTTTAGAGTAATTTCATTCAACTTTTTTCCACTCCCAATTATTTCAAGCAACATTTAGCTCTTACCACTGTTCAGATTCATAGGATAGTACTAGGCTAACTGCCCTTGTGGGCCATTTTAAGCTTAGTCAGTTATCCCATGCAAGAATAAAACCCCGCACTTTGTGTCTGTAAGGTAAACACCTTCACCATTATCCCAACCTCCAGCAAATACTAGGTTATCAGTCTGCAGACTGTTTCAAGCCTAGCTGATAACTAGAAGTCAGACTCAAACTTTATGCTTTGTATTCAATCCTCGGCTGGGGTGCCTTCTGTGTGGAGTCTGCATGTCCTCCCTGTGGTCGCATCGGTTTCCTCCGGGTGGTCCGGTTTCCTCCCACATCCCAAAGACATGCTGTGGGTGGACTGGACACTCCAAATTGGCCTTAGGCATGAGTGTGTATATGTATATGCCTTCTGTGGAAGGTTGGGTGCCGGGCTGGTGACGCAACACTGTAAAACTCCACTGCCAATCATGAGTGGACAGGTGATCCACTGTGGTGACCCCTAACTGGGACAAGCTGAAAGAAGAAGAAGAAGATTTGTTAGGTAAATGACTTAACAATTATGCCAACCCTACCCCAGGGTGTATTTGTCAGGTATATCTGTTATTAATTAACTTTGTATAATTACCTGATCAGTATAACTGCAATCCTGCTTAGATTATATTGTCTATATAGTATTGTTTTATTTTATGCTCCAGTGTATGGCTTAAATGTTAGTATTTGACAATTCCATCATTTCCCCAGGACTCCAAAGGAAACTTGTTTCTAAGATGGGGATTTATACTTACCAAATGCAAATTAATTAATCTATAATAGCTGGAACAAAATAGGAGGGAAGCATAGAGCATTCATATTAAGTATCTAAAATGTAAACAGTGTGAGAAAGCTGCAGCAAAAATTTATGGTATATTGGTGTGTGTAGGGAAAAGCCTCATTAGTAGAACGTGACAAGATAGTATATTTCTATGTAGACAGTATGTAAGGCCATATCTAGAATACTCTGCAGTTTTGGTGACTTCCTTAATGAAATGACAGAGCAGCGTAGAGGCTGTCCAGAGGTGGGCAAACGTTATGTGTGGTCTGCATAAGAAGGCATGTAAATGGAAGCTAATTAAATATAATACATATATCCTGGAATTCAGAAAGGCATAGTACAATATGAAAGCCTTATACAGGAAGGTCTACACATTGCTATAAGCCCTTCCAATGCTTAGACTGGCCACTTGGTATGGTTTTCATCTCATGTGGCCGTAGCATGGACAGTGGTCTCACTTGTTAAGCTTCACATTAATACAGCAGTCCCAGGGAATGGCTAATATTAATTAGCCATAAGTTCTTCACTGGGAATGTTCATGGAGCCAAATTTGGAGAATTGCTCAGCAAAGTAAAATTTAACTCTAAGAGGAAAAAGTGACTGACATCTTTTTACAGTGGTCACCCATTCACTCATAAGAATGTACTGAGGTAAGGTAAATCCAGTGAAGTTGTGGGGTTAGAGGTATCATTATGTGTGTGTGTGTTTCTGCCTTGGTAGTTGCAGTACAGTAGTTAGGTAAGGGATGTTGAGACTGTATCTGTGTGTGTGTGTGTGTGTGTGTGTGTGTGTGTGTGTGTGTGTGTGTGTGTGTGTGTGTGTGCGTGCCCATGTCTCGCAGTATGTAGTATGTGTGTGTCTGCCTGACTGGTCATAATGTGGCAGTGTGTGTGTGTGTGTGTGTGTGTGTGTGTGTGTGTGTGTGTGTGTGTGTGTGTGTGTGTGTGTGTGTGTGTGTGTGTGTGTGTGTGTGTGTGTGTGTGTGTGTGTTGCCTTTGATAATATACTACATGGGCTGCTATGGAGATGGGTGGTGAGGTCAGCAAAGAGTCTGATTTAGAGATATGGTAATAAGTCACTAATGAGGTGCTCCACTGTTTCTGTGAAACAGAACTGCTCAACCCATGTTGGGTACTTAACACATGCAGAAAAAAAATATCTGAATCCCGCATAGCCTTTTTAATTCATTTGTTAACCAAATTAGTCTAATAAGCACAAGATGACCTAGGAACACTGTCAGTTTAACTGAAATACTCATAGTCTCGTGTTTTGCTGAGGACTGAAAGAATCTAAACCCAGGAGGAAACATTTTCACAACACGTATCCTTAATCCTTTTATTCTGCTAAGAAAAAGAGGCAGAAGAGGATATGACTGAAGCTTGTAAATATTTCAAGGGGGTCCATAGACTGCAAATGGATAGCTTCAGCTAGAAAAAAGAGAGTTTTTTTTGAGAATCAGTAGACAACATGTTGTGATTCAATGTGGTAGCTTAAGGTAGATGTGAGAAAGTACTACTTCACAGAAAGGGTAGTATAGTCATTTCCCTGAAGAGGATGTAGGGTAAAAAGCAGAGACTGAGTTTAGAAATTTATGGAACAGGCATAAGATCATCCTTACTGAAGATCGATGGCCATCGTGGATATGCGAGGCCTACGTCAAGCACTTGCAATGCCACTACTTCCATACTGGCATCTAGTGTGTTGGTGCGTACGGGCAGATGAGGACATCCACAAGGCTGTGGTGCTCATGCCAGTAACACATCTAGTACAGCCCATTGATTGCAGTTATACAGCACACTTATCTCTCAGCAAGCGCTCGTTACTGTCTGTGACATTATGAGGGAAGGGATAGCGCCCATGGAAGGAAGTGTGCATTCTCTGGAGCTGTCCTTAAGACCCCACTACAGTGTTGCAGCATCTGCAGAGGCTTTCTCCCAGGAGATACCCACATACGTGCACACTTATGTGCAGGCGCACACACACACACACACACACACACACACACACACACACACACACACACACACACACACACACACACACACACACACACACACACACACACACACACACACACACACACACACACACACACACACCGCACTAAGTTTATTACAATTAGAAAAGCATTTAGACATTTCCCTGCGGAAAACACTGCACACTTATGTTCCCATCCCCACCTCCACTTGTACACATGATGATACATTTCCCCTGCCCATTGTGCAGTGTTACTTGGGTTGCCTATGCCTGATACATAGTACAGCCAGTCTATGCATGGATAAGCACAGTATGATTGTAGGTTTGCATATATCACTTTAACTATAAAGTATATGCTTTTAACTGGCTGACAGTTATGGGCCAGCCACTGCCTCTTGGCCAGTACAATGTTGTGTTGTGCCCATGTTTGAATAGTATTATCATCCTCTACTGCTTGGTCATCCACTAACTCCTCATCTAGCTAATCTTCCACTGCCTGATGTGTTGGGAGATCCTCCTGAATACACCCTTTCTGGCACAACTGTTTCCACAATATTATGTTGTATAACATTGTATATGCTGAGAATATCTTTGAACATGCTCCAAGGTCATAGTGCATGGCACCTCCACAGACATCTAGGCATTGAAAATATGCTTTCATCAGTTCAAACAAATACTCTACAATGACCTGGATTTATGGCAGGACATAACTACATCCATTGTCTCCTATGTGGATTCCTTATTGATGTCACAGCTCTATGATATATCCAGCATTACCAATTTCATGCCTCTGGGGAAAGCTGGCCCTGAAAAATCACTGATGAAGTTAAATTTCTGCCATGTGTGGGTGGTCTGCAGACACATGGTAGATTATACCTTATGTATTACAGACTGCCTGGCAATTGATGGAGTAGTAACTTTTACAGTTCACATACCTTCTTCCCAGCTCACCAAGTGGAGTCTTTATTTAAATGTGGATGCAGTTTATGCCCCCAGCACCTCAGGGAAATGGGCTATATCATAAAATTCCTGTATGGTGTTGTCTCTCTCCTGTATGGCGTATAAAAAACACATATGCTCTCACATGCTATAGCATGGTATTTAGGAAATTGTAATGTAATCTTCAGGCAGATGCCTGGGATACCCCCACAGTGTTCCTTGTTGGTTGCTGAAAAGTCCTAGTAGCTAGTATTCATGATGCCACACATAACTTAGTATCTCATGGGGTAGTGGGTAGTGTACAAATCTTATGGGTCTGCAGATGAGGGGACATAAATCGACCATCTGTTGTAGATAAGGGGACACATATCAACCATCTCCTGTATAGTGAGACTGTCAACACATTAGCAGCCTATAACATCAATATCATGAAGGTCATGATATGTTACGCACTTCTGGGTGACACCACACCTCTGCAGGTGATGATGATGTGCAACACTGGGACTAACAGCAGCTGTGTAGCCTGTCTTATATGCACACTAGTAAAAGCTGTGGCCACCCTTAACACCATTTTGTTAATCCCCTGCTGTAACAGTTCACTGGTGGTGCTACTTCCATTTGAGGATGTTATACATTTGTAAATTGCTCTGCTGTATTGCTTTGCATTCATTAATATACACAGAGTCACTCATTTCACTATTGTTACTCATTACCATCTCATTGTATCACCATTAGTACGCACTTCCAGAATCTGTTGCCCAGCTTCCTCCCATTTGTGCTCATTGTGTTTAATTGTGCACACCCTAGGTGTGTGTCTGCTCATACTGCCCAACTTCTGATCACAATGCTGCAAATGTTTCTGAATTCCAGCCAAGATTTCATCCAAGTTGAAGTAAAACAGTGTAACTAAGCAACAGAAAGGATGCTACTGTACATCAGAAGATGCTAACATTTCATATTGGAATTGCTTTTATTATGGTCTATAATTAATATTGTTCAGGCATTATAAGCTCTGGTAGTGTTGAAAATCTGTTACACAGACTAAATAATTACCGTATTTTCTCCTTTGGATTATTTAATAGGAATGTCCATTGTGCAACAGATAGTGTTGTTGCCTCACAGCAAGATGTCACTCAATTCGATTTTTGGCTAGGGTGCCTTCTGTGTGGAGTCTGCATGTCTTTCCTGTGTTTGCGTGGGTTTCCTCTGACATTGTAAAGCATGCAGTAAGTGGATTGGACACTCTAAATTAGCCATAGGAGTGAGTGTGTGGTGTGGAAGAACTGCCAGTGGTGTAAACCTTGACTGTAGGTGATTGTCACTGTTGAAGTGACACCCTGACCCCATGTCAAAAATGGGAAAAAGGGTTGTGGATGGAAGGATTAATTTTAAAAAGGAACATATTTTCAGCATCTCAAGTTGTTTTGAAAGATTTTGTGTAAATTATACTGCTTTGTTGCACTGATAACAGTGTGCAGTGCATCACATGATGGTAGACATATTTATCAAGCCTTTTACATTTGTTACTGGATTTTATTTTAATTCTGAATAAAAATTACGTACTATTTGAGGTACTTCTTATGAATATTACCTATAGATGGAGATTTTCCACTAAAGTTTGTGGTTAGACTGTAACACAATTGGACACATCTGAAATCTATGGAATCAACTTTGATTTCTGTTGTAAGTTTATAAGCACAAGACACATAAATATTTATGACGCCTTTCTTTATTAACAAGTTATGGAACTAAGGCTAGTATTCATAGTCTGGGGGTTCGTATTTTTGCAGTGACAATCTGCAAAGAATGGAGCTATGTGGTTATGCAGATCATGTGGAGACATTTTGTTAAACATGCCTCCCTGTCGCAAAAGCCTAAAATGCTTAAGGCATATGCAATAGGGGGACAGCTTATACTCAGATAAGGGGCATTACTCGATTTATAGAGATGAATCTAAAATGAGTTAGTTTGCATACTAAATGTGTAAATCACTCTGAACTTATGCCAGTAAACAAAGATTTACCAAAGAATATGGAGTTGTGAAGGAAAGAGGGAAAAGGAACATTCACTGCCATACATTTTAAAAGGAGGTGCAGTTATTAACTTTACTTAAATAAATGCTTTATTGTATTTTTGTGCTTGTGCAGACAGGGACAAACTAGTGAAGGGAAAATGTTTCATTCTGGTGCTTGTGCATACTTGGACATAATGCTGAAGTGATAGGTTTTGAAATGTTTTGTTTTTGTAATTGTGCATACTTGGAAATACTGCTGAAGGGATCAGAGGGAAAGTGTTTCATTTTGGTGCTTGTGTAAACACGGACATAGTACTGAAGGGATCGCAGGGGTGAGTGTTTCATTTTGGTGCTTGTGTAAACACGGACATAGTACTGAAGGGATCGCAGGGGGAAGTGTTTCATTTTGGTGCTTGTGTAAACACGGACATAGTACTGAAGGGATCACAGGGGAAGTGTTTCATTTTGGTGCTTGTGTAAACACGGGCATAGTACTGCAGGGATTGCAGGGGGAAGTGTTTCATTTTGGTGCTTGTGTAAACACCGACATAGTACTGAAGGAACCGCAGGGGGAAGTGTTTCATTTTGGTGCTTGTGTAAACACGGACATAGTACTGAAAGGATCACAGGGGAAGTGTTTCATTTTGGTGCTTTTGTAAACACGGACATATTACTGAAGGGATCGCAGGGGGAAGTGTTACATTTTGGTGCTTGTGTAAACACGGACATACTACTGAAGGGATCTCAGGGGGAAGTGTTTCATATTGGTGCTTGTGTAAACACGGACATAGTACTGAAGGGATCGCAGGGGGAAGTGTTTCATTTTGGTGCTTGCGTAAACATGGACATAGTACTGAAGGAACCGCAGGGGGAAGTGTTTCATTTTGGTGCTTGTGTAAACACAGACGTAGTACCGAAGGGATCGCAGGGGGAAGTGTTTCATTTTGGTGCTTGTGTAAACACGGACATAGTACTGAAGAGATCACAGGGGGAAGTGTTTCATTTTGCTACTTCTACATACTTGGACATACTACTGAAGGAAATGATGGGGGAAATGTTTCATTTTGGTGCTTAATGCTGAAGGGACTGGACTTGAAATGTTTCATTTTTGTACTTGTGCATACTTGGACATACTACTGAAGGGATTAGTGGAGGAAATGCTTCATTTTGGTGCTTGTGCATACTTGGACATACTACTGAAGTAAATGGCAGGGGAAATGTTTTATTTTGGTGCTTATGCATACTTGGACAAACTGCTGAAGGGATCGCTGGGGAAATGTTTAATTTGGATGTCAATGAAGTGCTTGCACATACATGGTCAGACTGCTGAAGTGATCACAGGGCAAAATAATTTATTTTGTGTCAATTTAGTGCTTCTGCAAACTTAGATAAACTACTGAAGGGGTTGCTGGGGGATAGAATTCATTTGTGTACCAGAGAAGTACTTGTTCATACTTAAACAAACTGCTGGGCAAATTTGTAGACCACAACTCAAATGTTAAAGACAACACATTACTTTCAACAATGGATGTGAGTACCACACTGATATTGGACTCACAAAAACACCTCATTAGCATACACCACTTTACAACATTTCTTTTTTGCATCTCATTAAACCTAAAGCATTTCACATTAGTGTAAAAGGCCTCTATGAATCTCACCTTTGCTATGCTCATTTGTAAACATCAGGGATAACCCCTATCACATTTGCAGAGACTACTATGAGTACTGGACTAAAGCTGTTACTTCTGTTCAATTCTTGTGATTTTTTTTAACCATAACATACATTTTCTTAAATAATTAATTAGTATTAAGAGCCTTCCCTGCTTTATGCACATACATTTTATGCATATCTTTATGCATATCACTTAAATATGACAACTGCTGTAATTATTTTTAATATATCTGTCAACCTTAGGCATAATGAATAATGTAACAATCTCATTCCTTTTATATAGTAAATAACTGTATTACATGAAATCATTATTAATTATATTAAAATCAGTCCTCATCAGACATTTATTTGTATGCTACTTTCCAGTAAGCTTAGAAATGTACATTGTCAAAGTTCACTTATAATACAAATCTAATTTACAGATCTGTCAACTAAGTATATTTGAAGGAAGGAGGAGTTCACCTTTTTGAATTCGTGTAGTCTGTGTCAAAATGTTTCTCATGAACATTCAGTTCTTAGTAAATCTGGCGAATGATCTGCCTTTCCTCTTCAAAATAAATTCAGATAACTACTGATAAATTATCCTTTAACTCTTCCTAGAGACACTTTTTTTCTTCAAACTAGGCTGTCAATAACCTGCAGGTCTGTCATATAAGTGCATTCAACTCTTCTAATAGAAGCTGTATATAAGTATTATACTTTTAGAAGTTTGCAAGCATGTATTTAACATGTCTTCTGCTTAGAAGGGTTTAATTTGTAGGCCATGCACTATGCAACAAATTTTATCATTAAACGTTCTGCTCTTAATGTATCTTTTGAATGGGCTGTCCTTTCCTCTGATGAAAAAAAAAATGAAAACACCCATGTTCTCTTTTACCTTTTCTAACACAAGCATTTTGGGGGAAATATTTTGGTCATACATGTTTTTGCTTTTGACTGGTTTAGCCTTGTAGAAGTATAAATTATAATTTTGCCATATATTTACACTGAAGTGCCATACACTGATTACCCAGATGGCTTTGCTTCACTTCACCATGTTTTTTACCTGCACAACATGCCCTCCATTATTTATCTCTTCTGCTGCCAACATAATTACTAAAGAAATTTTACATGTCAAGTTACTTCTGAAAAATAGCCTTCTTTATGTGCATTTGTCATTTATTATATATCTACGTCTGTTTCTTATCATTTGTTATAATGTCTTTCTGTCATTACTATCTCTTTGGGTTAATTTCCTTTTGTTAGTGTCATTCTAAGAAAGGTTCCAAATAGTTTTCTAGTGAGTGACTGCATTTTATATCTCATTAGGGTTTCAGGCTAAAATAATTCTGTTTTTGAAAATGGGATGAACATTAAATGATATCCTGGTGGAGAATGAACATTCTACATCATATATTAATATATGAAGACAGCACAATAGAAAGAAGTCTGTTGCTTTACATTGGCATATTAAATTACCCTGAAACACTAACAGAAAAAATAAATAAATAAATGGCCTCAGTTTTGTTTTCACTGACACCAAAATGCCAGAATTAGCATGCACACACACGCACACACACACACACACACACACACACACACACACACACACACACACACACACACACACACACACACACACACACACACACACACACACACCTGAATTAATTAAAGTGCCTGCAGCATTTGGGTAGTATTTCATGCTCCTGATGAATGCAGGAAGAATTATTTGCTATTGGTATTCAATTAGATATCAGTAAAAACTAAATGAAAACTCCAGCCAATCTAGAACTTCCACTGAGTGACCTCTCAAACCTTCTGTACCAGAGGCACATGGGATATATGCAAATGACCCTTATGATTATCAGGTGTTTCAGCTATATGGCGATTCTGAATGCCCATGACTTAAAATGTCCTGGTACAGGAGGTTTGAGAGGTCACTCAGTGGAAGTTCTAGCTTGGCTGGAGTTTTCATTTAGTTTTTACTAATTAAATATCCAGATTTTTGGCTGGATTTTCTTACTGTTCAAGTGCCTATGTTCCTGTTTTCAATGTTTGCAGGTTGAGAAGTATAACATAAACGTGTGTGTGTGTGTGTGTATGCGTGTGTGTTTGTGTGTATGTGTGTGTGTGTGTGTGTGTGTGTGTGTGTGTGTGTGTGTGTGTGTGTGTGTGTGTACGAGTCTACATGTCTATGACTCTGAAGCTCCGCATTTGTATTTTTGTGTGTATGTGTGTGTGCAACTGTAACTTTCTGTGTCCATATGTGGTGGGGGATATATCTACATGGATCTACTTTGATTCACTGAAAACTCATTTGACTGAATTTCAAGCCACTCACACCAAATCACTGAAAGCTCATTATCACTGAAAACTCACTTCACTGAATCACATTTCACTGAATGTAAGTACTGTTGGGCAAATAAGACATATATGCCCGTTACCCCACTGTAGTGCAACCCTGGAGTTAGTATATATATATATATATATATATATATATATATATATATATATATATATATATATATATCTATATAGATATATATAGATATAGATATATATATGCGTGTACTTGGGGGGGGGTTGTATTGTTAGCTTTCAGTGAAATGACATTCATAAATATAAAAGCTAAGTAGGTGGGGGGCTGTGCCCCCCACACCCCCCTAACTAGACAAAGACAAAGGGATCGAATTATTGAATATCGATCAGAAATTCAAAGAAGTGTTTCTGCAATTGCATTAGCAAAACACATATTAGAGTATGGGGATAAACATAATTTTAAGTTTAGAGTTATAGATGTAGTTGTTAGGAATCTCAGGGGTGGTAATATTAATAATGCACTGGAAATTATGGAATATGAGTGGATACTAAAGCTATGTGACGATAAATATCCAGGCTTTAATGCTACAGTTAGTATACAAACAATCTTAGTTAGAAAGCAAATGCAGTATAGATGATATATAACTGATTTTAAGTGTTATTTTATGAATGTATTTTATATTGTGAGTTTTATTCTGCCTTCTGTGATTAAAATGATTTTATTAGTGGGTTGTGTCATGTTCCTTGCTTAAAGAATTAATTGTAATTGAGTCAGTTAATTGTTGTTTATGCACTGAAGAAGGGCTATGCCCTACAGCTTTGCTGTGCTGAAGTTAGTTATTAAACTAATTGTTGAGACATTTCTCAGCCTGAGTACTTTGTTGAATTGTAATTATCAGATACTTGAGGCTGGGTTCACCACTACATTGTTCTCTTGCTGTTGGTTGGTAAGCACAAAACACAGGTATTGTGGGCGAGCTCTCTGGGCACTTAAAACAGGTTTCTGGAACAATACAGACATGAATGTACTCCAAATGCTGAAGGACTTCAAGGCTCAGTAGCGTGTCGTTTCACTTCTAATAATAAGGAGAGTCACCCCAATATGGTCAAATGGTTGATTTGTGTTGGAAATTAGGTTAGGAAGTTCATCAGCCTGACCTTGCCTAAAAAAGGCACATAGGGGACCACAAAAGCTTTCGCCAATATAGAGAAGCCAAAAGGTGCAGATCATCCTTGGTGAAATAAGAAGAGCTGGCACATGTCTCATCCCAGGCTGACACATACTGGATCCCTTCTAGGATGACACCAAGTGTTTAGCCAATTGTTAAAGCCAATCATTTTTCCTTTATACCTCACCATCATCTTTGGCAATAGAAGGATTCCACTCAATATTAGGGTCTTCACTGCAGTTGCAACATGCATGGAGTGCTCTGTCATGCCTCTCTTCTTTGCACCAGATAATTTACAACAACATGGACCATCACCATGCCATACTCATATATGTATGTTTTAAGGGTCTTGGGTGCCATTGCAGCATCAGCAATCTTGGCTCATGAGAGACAGTTTACTGTCACTCTGTTTTTGTGCAGACTTGTGACTATAGAATCCATGTGCCTAACTATACAGTCACCAATCACTAGTACATTTCTGTTTGTGTCTGAATATTGCTTAAGCGTAGTTGGTCTGCGATGTGCTGTTTCCAGGTGGCTCACAGCTGTGTTGCCAGTAATTGGTGTTGCAGTGCTTAGTTTATGCTGGGACTTGCACCTACTAGTCTGTTGCAGCTGAAGAAAGGAGTTTCTTATTGTTTCACAGTATGATGATTTAGTATGTTTGGATTGTGGTGTAGGTGAATGATTTGCTTGTAAGAGTGTGGCCTTGAATTTGGCTAGATACAAACAAACAGTGACAAGTTAAGAACATGATCATTGTGAGCATCAGACAATTCTTAGATTTCCTGAGTATATCAACTTCTATGAGGCTGACAACAAACAGTCAACTAGTTTGCTGAACCTCCATTTTAACTTAGAATGCATTATAGTATATTCATACTATTAAATGAAAATACACAGTGCTTTGTTTCCTTTCCATATTTATGTAACACAAATTATATAAACGAAATGTATGTTTACCTCCTCTACATAATTGAACCCCTTTCCTTGATATATTGCGTGTATGTTCATTTTTTCGATGTATTTTACCATATCCCAGTTCTAGAAACAGATGTCTGGAAGTATGAAAAAGGACATGCCTGTAAATGTGGTCTAAGACTATTGAGGAATCAAGAGTCCATATAAAAAGAAAACAACATATGTAGTCTAAGCAATGCAATTTCTCTTGTGTTGACATAATTATTAAACATTTGCCAGAATACCAAAAGCATGTACAACTCACTCGTAACTTAGATTGAGCAATAATGGGAAGGAAAACCCAAGGAACTGCTGTTCCTTTAAAATTAGTTAAAACAAGCTTTATGATTGCAATAGATCTGTTAGGCTCTATTAACTCTTTGAAAAGAAAACTTCACCCAAATGTCCAGGTTTTTCATCACAAACTATTTTTCTTCCTTTAGATTAACCCCAAGAATGCCTCATAAAAAAACAATCTTTCTTCAGTTAGTACCTTACTGATTTTTGCTGCAGTTGCTTATCTATAAACAATTTTGACTTTTTGTGAACTTTCATGTAATTTAATTTTGGTGTTTATATAATTTTCCATGAAATTATATAGAGTAGATTTCCATTGGTAAGAAATGTAAATGGGCAGGTCGCTGATTTATGGTTTAAGCTCAATAAACAGTTTGCCAGTCTTTTCATGTGTTACTTATTCAGTGGCAGATAACCATCTTCACAACTCAGTTGGAGATCATTTGAGCATGTAGGGCAGAGGGCTAGAATTTGTTGAATGCCTTTTGAAAAACTGCCTACAGTTCTAGCACCATTGTTCATGTCCTGTCACTTGACCATTTCTTTTTTCTTGCTCCCCAGACTGATCATTCCCATTTCCTTATAAGCCTTCATGATATACTGAAATGAAATTTTTGTTTTGATATATTTTCTCTCCCCTTTCCTACTGACTGTATCAGCCACCATAACAAACGTACCACTATGAGGTTGTCGTGCAGGCTGACATCAGAGGAATTTACATTTAAGCCCTTCAATTCCTCTTAGTCTTATCAAATTGTGCTCAGATAGTGGGCATGCAATGGGTGATGTGATAGGTTACTCACCTGCATGGGGATATAACCTTCCACAATTGTCCCCACTATAAGCCATTGTTTAGTCCTCTGTTTCCCAACCCTTTCCCTTCCCCAAGAGATTCAAACATAAAAAGCTGTGTAATTTGTCTGTCTGTCTAGTCAGGTCCAGCACCTGTACTGCTATTTGAATCCAGGTAATTTTGGTTATAGCCAGGCCTCCATTATTCTATGTAATGGTGCCAGCTGTCTGTTTATTTATCTAATGACTTGCAGGTAAAGATACTGGACCACCTGTCCTTTTTCCAGTCACACTTTATTTGCAGTAACATAAAAACATGAAAATACCTACAACAGCAACAACATTACCTTAAAATGTAATAATTTTACTAGTATGTGTGCTGTTATGCTTAGACAAATAATTAAATGAAACCAACTTGTATTGATCCAAGTATAGTCCTGGAGCACATAAATTTAGTAAATACAGCACTGCAACTACATTCAGCGTTTTGTTGAATTATGCTCTGAGTGACCTGGAGAACACAGATAATGGGGATTACTGATTGTACCAGGTATGGCAATTTGTATTACTGGGACTTTAATTAAAAAATGCTTTGCAAGATGATAAATACAGAGTAACTGATACTGCAACTGAAGCAGACCCAGATGACTACGGAAAAACTTACTGATTGTTAACCTCGAGCTAAACAATGCTCAGTACATTGAAACTAGAAGAATGCCAGTCAGGTTTAAGCAGTGTTACAGTTAGAGAAGAAGGATAAGGTGAATTTTATTTTTTTTATCATTTTCTCTAAGTTTGTGTGATCTCAGAATGTATATATAAATTCAGAGATGTGGTGGGTCGCATGCCTGTCAGGGGATACAGAGGCTGGGCTTGCCCCTACATAAAAAAATATTTTTGTGTGCTTTCTGATCCTGGGAGTATAGCTATTTTGGGTTGCAACCTTCCCAAGTTTTTAGACATTTTAGGTATGTTTAATAATGTGTCAATTAAATGAGACATGATCATTCATAATAAATCCATGACTGAAGCCCCAGTGTGATGCAATACACACACACACACACACACACACATATATATATATATATATATATATATATATATATATATATATATATATATATATATATATATATATATATATATATTTATTTATATACACACACACATAGGGAAAATGTATAAGTAAAACTACTGTAGAGAGTATAGAGTTGTTGGACATGTACATAATACAATACTTAAAGAGCTATGTAAACTGTAGCTCATAAACTGAAGTAAACTGAAGATGCATTTATGTAAAAGTTGTATTTGAGAGATTGTTAGCGTGGAGAGAATCCCATATGCATGGGGAAGACATTGTATGTAAGCAATAAGTGGATGACTAATAAAGTTTGGAGGTTTTCTCATGATGTCTGGCAAAAAAAGGTGTAAAGGACTGAAGGGAAGTTTGAAGAGTTGGGTGCCAAGTACGAGGTCAAATCTTTGTTTAATGTGGAGCAATTTTGCTTTAAAGTGTGTGAAGCAGTTATGTTCTTGAGGAGGGTAGTTTTAGATGAGCCTACAAAGTGAATTAGATATGGTTTGAAGTTTACAGGTATTGCCTTTGGAGGTTGTTAATGTGAAGAAACTGAAAACAGTGTCCTCTGTGTTAGTATGTCTGGCAGGAGCTTTGTGCATATTCTCAGATTAACTTGTATTGTATGCCAGCATGTCTAATTGTCAAAATGTAAATAAGTTTTAAAATATTGAGCATTTCCTGGTTTAAACAGAATGTTTAAAGAATCTGTCACTGCATTGATACATTTCTAACTGCACATGTTTGAGAGGGACATTCTAAAGTAAAAACTGTGGAGAATCAACTGAAGTGTGAGTGATGTCATTAGAATGTTCCTGGTTGCTAAGAGATTATTTAAACAGCTGATTGACAGGAAAATATATATTTTTTAAAACAGCTGACTGTTATATTTTGAAATTAGATAGTTGAGACTGTGTGAAGCACTGAGCAGTTTGTCAAGTAGTGAGCAGTCAATGGACACAAAGAAAAGAGAACTCACCAAAAAAAAAACTGTAAGCTTTCCTTGACCTTGCCATTATATCTTAGAGTAGATCAGGGACTGTATTTTTTAGTTAGATCAGGAAAACTTAGTTATTAAGTTAGTTTTTCTAGAATAATGGACTCCTATCCTGCAGATTGATTTTACATTTCTGATGACTGAATTCTGGTGTTTATTGCATCCTCCAACTATGTCCATCCATGCCAAGTTTGCATAACAAAATATGCATAAGGTAATGCATTTTATAGTCATTTCTTATCAGAACATCAGCACTGATTTCCTGAAATAGAACAAATGCTTTACTACATGAACTTACAATACACAAAGTAAAAAAGAACAGTGTTCCATTTGACCTCATGCATGGCCAATATAAAATACAGGATATCACTGTTAATCAAGCATTTATTAATGACATGCATTTTACTAAAGGCATGTTTAAAAATTCCATAGATATAATAATCTCACAAAAGAGTTGGAGTTGTCTTTGTAACAGTTGAAATCACAACTATACAAGCGGATCAAGGAGTGCGATAGTAGTAATACTATGCTCCTGTTTTTTTTTTTTTTTTATGAAGGTGGGAGCCCTCAAACAATGTAATGATGCCAGATTCTGTATGAAGTTACCTCATGATCTAACTATTTCAAGAAACAAATTCAGTGATTTTTAAAATATTGGTTTGAACTTGAGTTAATTTCTTTTGACTTGATGCAAGAATTGCTAGTAGAAAGTCACACATATTTTTGATGTTACTTATGGTACACAAATGTGTTGAATTGCCTCATGGATGAACTAAGTGCTTAGGCAATGGTTCCCTTACTGAAATCCAATCTGAACTCCTTAGCAAATGCCTAAACCCCTTTTGTGCTTGATAGATATAGGCTGTAGGATACCACTAATACTTTATAATTGATGTCTGATACGCAGTTTGCCTGGCAATGGTATCCATGCAGCATGAATGTTAAGTCATTATATACATCTGTAGCTGATGAAGGGGACTTTGTACCCTGAGATTCAGTTTTGAGTTAAGGTGACATTTATTGTGGTAATATTACAGATTTTCTAATAGAATTAGTTGAATTGGTGCTAACCAAGAACACTTTTTATTTTAAGGTTGATTTTTATCTACGTTTAAGAGGCACAGCGATGGGGGAAGATTTGCTCCCCATTTAAGCTAATTTATTCTTGGGGTATTTGGAAGTCTCTGTGTGGAGAAAGATATCTATATATAGCTATATATATAAATTATATGTATACATATATATATATATATATATATATATATATATACAGACACACACAGACACACACACTATATATATATATATATATATATATATATATATATATATATATATATATATATATATATATATATACTACATACTGTACATACATATGGGCGCACACACACACACACACACGCACACACACACACACACACACACACACACACACACACACACACACACACACACACACACACACACACACACACAATTTTAGTCAGTAATGTCAAACATACGGAATATCAAATGTCATGTCAATGTTCTGTGCATTAGTATTGCTGCTATTGCCAACATGTGCTGTGTGTGTGTGTGTGTGTGTGTGTGTGTGTGTGTGTGTGTGTGTGTGTGTGTGTGTGTGAAGTGGGTACTTGCTCTTCCCCTGCTATTGACTGATTTCAGGGTTGGTATATATAAGTTACAGTAGGTGCTGGGGTGCAAGAGGGCTTGACTGCATGTTTGCTGACAGTTTCGTGTGTGTGTGTGTGTGTGTGTGTGTGTGTGTGTGTGTGTGTGTGTGTGTGTGTGTGTGTGTGTGTGTGTGTGTGTGTGTGTGTGTGTGTGTGTGTGTGTGTGTGTGTGTGTGTGTGTGTGTGTGAGACACAAGCAGAAATATATTCATTTCTTCATTGGATGTGGATGTTTGGAGATGTTTCCTAGATGACATAGGATTAATTTAGAAAGGTGAGCATCAGAGTTTGCAACAGTTTTGTGCTTATTTGAATGCAAATTAATTTGAAATACAGTTTATAAATCAATCTGAACTGAATTGTTTAAACTTGAATTTTTGATGACAGGACTATAATTTATTTTGATGAAATGTACTAAAGTGAATATTTCCTGTGTGAGCTGTATTAGGCTGAAGGATAGTCAGGATATCTTAAACAAGAAATTGGAAAACAAATCTGACAGTTGTGCATAGAATATAGAAACACGTTACTTACACTGTCAGAATTTATAAAAGAATGGAAAGAAGATAACATGTTAAGTGATGAGCTTCAAATTGAAATAAACGAATGGAATAAGAGTGGAATCATACACATGGACCTGAATATTATTACTATACAAATAGTGAAAGCTGTAGTAGGCATTTTCTATGTAGTAACAAAAGGAAATATCACAAAATCCAAAAATCTAAGACAACTAAGAACATGTTAAGAAAACAACTGAAGATACTTTTATTTTAAGTGGTATAAAGAGGAAAGTTAAAAGCAGCAATACTTCTCTGAATTGAAGATGTAAACTATAATTTAGATGTAGGTGTAAACAGATTAGATAGTTTGAACACTTTAACTGAGTCTTTGAACAATGACTCAGTGATGTAGAGGTACTGGAAGCCAGAACCAAAGTTCCTATTGTTGAACAAAATCTACAGCCTACTATCAATGTTAGGAAAGGGCCAAGTCACCTAGTAGTTACTGACTCAATGGACATCAAAGTACTAAAAACCCAAAACAGATACTTAGCACAAATACAACAAATTCACATAATAATATTGAAAAACCAATGGGAGACAGCATGCAGACTTTAATGAAATGAAATGTTTACTGCTAAAATATCCCAAGACTGAAATACAAGGTAAGGACAATAAGAACTCTGGAGCAAGATGCCCATTGACTACTAAATTAATACTATTAGCCACAAAAAGCAAGCTGTGAAAAGAAAAGAGAGAAAGGAACATACTCATTAGAACCTAAACATGAAGAGAACGGTTGTTCACTTCTAGGGTTGAACAACCACATACCATAACAATAAAAAAGATGACAAAGATTTTATAAAAAAAGACACAGTGGGGAAAGATAATAGCAAAGGATGTAGCAATTCTATAAATAACCAAAGAAGATTAGTAGAAGATGATAAAATTCATACAAGAGATGACTTTCAATTATCTCACCAGGATATCATTATGTCTACAATAGACAAAGATAGAATAACTATATCATCTCTATAAAAAGAATAGAGTTAAATGAGCAGTTAGAGGATTTGTACAGAACTGACACCTAACACCTAACACCTAAAACTATACCTTTGTGTATTGGCAAGAATAAATCATATATATTTATTTAACACATGAAAGAAGCAAATTCTATATAGAGTACAATATAGACGTACCGTTTTGTGAAATTACTCTATGTCTCCACTTTAGCGAGTATGCTTATTCAAGAGCAAACCTTTTCAATATGCTCAATATATGTTTAAGAAAACAAGGATATCTGAAAATCTTCACTGCTAGTATTTGGGCAGAATTTATTCTAGATGGAAGGGACTATTTTCTGAAGTTAAACCATATTTGAGTAAAGAAGCAATATTTTTATCTATGAAAATAAGTAGTTTATGGATATTAACATCAAGAAAAACTAAATCAACTACAACAAATAGAACTGGAAAATTAAAGTTCTTTATTTCAATATCCACAGTTCAAGAAAAAAAAAGAATTAGAACTCTTAATTTTTATTAATGAATATAGAGTTATAGCCATCTGTGAAACTTGAGATATGAGTGATTTGGAACTTAAGGGATTCAAGCATTGTAATTTAAAGGACAACTGAAAAGGTGGAGGTGAACTGATATAAGTTCATGATTCTCTACGCTCTTACGTAGAAACCAAATTATTGAGTGCCGTAATGTATACTCCTGGTGTAAATGTAGGATAGTTATGGTACATAGGATTCCTGTGATCTTAATATTACAGAACACACTGAATTTCTTGAAGAACTAAGTAACATTGTCAATGACAAGTCTATTTTCATTTTAGGAGACTTTAACTATCCAAATGCTGATTGGAAAAATATGCCTTTAAACTATGAGGGTTATTTTTGGGACATTAACTATCATTTCATGTTAATTGTTCTAGTAACTACTTATGGAAAACATATTTGATACAAAATTAAAAAATATTGGAAAAATTAGTATTTTCAGATCATGACTCTTTTTATTTAAATCCTGAACAAACTAAATGTATACACAGTAATATTATGAAATGAATGAATTAAATGAAGAAGAACTAGTTATTCAGTTATTGTCTTTCCCATGAGAAAAGAAAGTAGATAAACTACACAATTTGAAGTTTCTGATGAATAAGTGCAGTGAAAATCTCCAGCAACAGTTAAAATAAATATCAGATTTAACAGAAAGCCATGATGGTGTAATAAATTAAACAGACTGGTAAAAAAGAAAATAATTTATAAGTTATAGAGAGTATGCATAAGTAACAACTACAAGATAAGGTTGTAGATATTTAGTAAAGAATTTAATAAACCAATATTGAGCCCAAAAAGGAAAGATAAATTAAAATTAGTGAATAAAACTGATAATTGCTAACAATTGAATGGGTATTTGAATTCTCATAGAAAAATTCTTATTGCAGTCAGACCTCTTCAAATGAATGAAACACAAGGGAGGTCACCTTAAGAGATTGCTGAATTTCTTAATAAACATTTTGTAAATGTGAGGAAAACTAACCCAGGCAATACTAACAATATCAGTATTAGAACAAGGAACCTGCCCTATTTTTATGAGTGAAGATGTTAAGGAATCCATAGCCAAACTTACAAAAAAACATATACACCACAGGACTTGATTGTATCTCTGGACAGTTAGTCAGCAAGCTCTCTAATAAATTAATATACCCATTAACTTAAATGTTCAGTGAATTATTGGCAGGAGGAATTGTCCCCAAAGGTTGGATCAAATCATAAGTCATTCCTATCTATATAGTGATGGAAACATAGAAAAATATTGCCAGTTATTGACTTATTAGTTTTATCTCCATAAACAATAAATACTTTGAAAGCTATGCACTAACACAACTAAAATGGGACATCAAATATGCACTCAATATTGGCCAATGGCAATTTGGGCTCATAAATGGACAATCAACTTTGGTCTGTTAGACATGATTTGATGATGACATCTCTAAACTAACTGAACAAGGAAATGGATGTGCAGTGCTATATCCTGATGGCTCCAAGACATTTGATATCATGTTTAATACCATATACTAGCCAAAGTATGTAGGTTAAATGTCAACCCATATATAATCAGATGGTTAGGAAATTAGTTGACTTCTAGAGAGCAAGCAGTGGTAAAACAATAAATCAGTGATGCCATTCAATATTATTTAATTTGGTATTTGCTGATTTTCCAACACCAACTATTTTTGTAAATATATAATTATGAAGTTGACTACAAAACAGGAGCAATACTTCAGAAAACTAAAGAGAATTCAACAGAATACTTATGCTGAAAAAATCAAAACATGGCTAGAAACTAACATTTTTATTTATTTATTTATTTTACTTCTTTAGTTATTCTTTGTTGAACAGGTTAGTCCCAGCAGGCTAATAAACTTTTTTAGTGGCCTTCCAAGGTGGTATTTATACTGCTAAGAAAAATTTGGACAGAACATTGGGGAACTTTCCGTACACTTTTTGACTGGTGCTATGGGATCTTTTACATCCACCAATGCTGCCACCAAGTAAAACAGACAGAGCCTCGGTTTCACATCTGATCCAAATGATGACACACTCAGGAGTCCAGTACCCTCATATGCTACACTGCAGTGTCAGTAATCCCTTTACCTGGTGTGGGAATAGAATCCAAAGACTTCTGGAACAAAGGCACACTACCTGTTGTGCCACTGATAATGACAAGCTTTGATGTTTAATACAAAGACGTATAAAACTTATTTCACTCTGGAACAGACTCCCCATTCATGTGAAACAGAGCTCTTCCCTAAACCTATTCAAATGCAATTTGGACCAAAGGATGGGAAATTGCAAATTCACCCTTGGCTTATCACCTATGGCCCTTATCAACAGGGCCAGTTTGTAAATGCCATAAGTCATGGGCATATATCAAAGCATTTTTGACCCATGAGCACCAATACACGGGAAAATTGGGGCATTAATTGAGAGGCTGAAAATGACTCTAGGGCCTTTAGCCTAGTAACCTCCTATGATCCTAAAATGATTTAATACAAATAAATGTAAAACAGTCTAATATAGTACTACATTAGACTTACAAACCACATTAGGACAGTGTACTTACTTGTGAATACATAAAGGATTTGGGTACCATTATTGGTAAGGGACACACCTTAAAGTACCACATAATAGATATAAGGCAACAGGCAATTTAAAAAGTTAGTTTAAACATAAAGACAGTAAGATCAAGAGATGAAATTACAATGCGTATTTTACAAAATGAATTGCTTAGATCAGGTATTGAATATAATCTGATCTTTCATAATATGACTTCAGCTGATCTGGGATTATTAAAATGTATTCATTATATGTTTACAAATATAAATAAATGGTGCTAAGTACCTGGATTATGTTAAACAGGCTGATGGAATTAAACTTCTACAGCAGACATGGGCAACTTAAATGACCGAGACTGCACACAGTTTGGTTTTTGAGAAGGGCAGGTCCTGAATATAGTACATTTACATTTCTGTGAAAAAGTTAGAGGCTGTGAGCAGTGGCCACTCTATGAACACTGCTTATCCTGATCTTACCAGGCTTTAGACCCTACCCCCTACCCTGATATTACTGAAAAGTTAGACAAACAGTGAAGAGTATTACATTGTCCAGTGGATTGTAAACTTGTTATCCAAAATCCCCAGTAGTGAAGGTTGCTAGTACCCTATCTGAATGTAAAATTGTAAATACTGGGGTACCACAGGCATTAGTGCTGGGGCCTCTCCAGTTTGGCACTTATCTATCTACTTTATCTATCTATCTATCTAGCTATCTAGCTATCTAGCTATCTATTTTTGATTGGGAAAGTCCATCTGGGATAAAACTCTTTTCCAGCTGAGGCACAGAGAGAAATATTCCACATTTAACACTGATATATATGTAAATTACAGTCAAATGACATCATAAAGAAATACAAAATACAGGAACGAGTGAAGGTTAACATATTGTTTTATAGTGTAAATACACATATTAGCTTAGATAAACAATATTTAGAAAAAGCGCATGTACATGGCTTGCATACATATACACAGTATTGGGCATTTATTTGAAATAGACTCAGGCTTGTATATAGTAGTGAGAAATGTATACTCGTGCATATATATATATATATATATATATATATATATATATATATATATATATACAGAGAGAGAGAAGGAAAGATAGTTATCTATGGATATCTATCTGTATCTGTCAGTATCTACACACACACACACACACACACACACACACACACACACACACACACACACACACACACACACACACCCACACACAAATGAAACTGTCAGCAAACATGCAGTCAAGCCCTCTTGCACCCCAGCACCTACTGTAACTTATATATACCAACCCTGAAATCAGTCAATAGCAGGGGAAGAGCAAGTACCCACTTCACACACACACATACACACACACACACACACACACACACAAACACACACTTTTGATGAAAAGCAGTTTTAGGCTAAATACGTTCATTTCCAATATCCTCACCAAATGCCACCAATTGTGATGATGAGTGGCACTACTTGCCACCAAATCTGAAGACTAGGCTGAAACTGAAGGATTGAGCCCCACAACTTCCAACTACTAGACCAGCTGAGTATGTCAGGAAAAGTGACTGTGGCCTCTGTTTTTTCTTCTATGTCCACAATAAGCCTGATGGTTGCCAGTATAATGGCATCTTGATGCATGCCACTGGCACTTGACAAGGTAAATTAAAAAAGTATGCCCAAATCCAATTTAGTAATCAGTTCACTAAGTGAATCCTGGTCCCAAGAGTCAAAACAAAATGTGCAGTGCTGTCCTTGTTATGGACTTTTGAAAACTACTCCCAAAGTAGGTCTATACACTGACTACATATACATCAGATTCTTTGACCTAGCACTCCAAGCCCTTTTTCACCTTTCACTCTGTGAAACATGGTGTATCCCACTGCTCCCTATTCACAGTAACTGTCTTCCAAACAAAATATTTTTCACACACATAGAAAATTATCAAGAAAGGCTGGTAGAATTCTCCAATTCCCCACAGCTTTCATTCTGGCACAGTAGTACTACCACCAATCCTTATATGGCAAAAGACAAAAGACACCAATTACTTGACACCTTTTATTTAGTCATATATCAATAATACCTCATTGGTAGTATGCTCAGCCAATCTGCATAACTGGAGATGAATACCATGTTTTTTCCATCCAGCAATGCTAAATAATATCCTCTTCTGAGGTATTTAATGACAACGAATAAGAAATATTAGCCACAAGAACATAATAGATTCATAGATTTATGTTCATAGATTAGTACTAGGCTAACTGCCTCTGTGCGCCATTTTGAGCCTAGCCAATTACCCCCTGTGAGAATCAAACTCTGCATCTTGTGCCTGTAAGGTAAGCACCTTAACCATTATGCCAACCTCCCACATGTTGAATATTTAAAACTTTTCTTAAACAATAAAGAAATCAAGACAGTGCTGTTACAGCTGAACTATGCAAAGGTTAATGCAATGCACAAAGAACATAAAAACATAAAAGCCAGTGGTGCAAGACAGAATATTTAAATAATAATCTGATATACAGGTAAAGTACCTTAGCCTTCTCTGACTAAAGAAATACAGGATCTATTTGTTTTAAGTTAGTAAAATTATACAATACTGGTCAAAATTCAAACAGCAAGACTCCATAAGCATTGTCACTAATATCAGACAAGTTTAACTGACTTTGCTTTCAGCTATAATTATATACATTCTAGAAGCAAGGGTTAATTATGTTAATCCATTCACATATACAAAAATGCTGGATTCCCATGTATCCCATAACTGCTTAATTAATTGTTTGCATTTGGCCATCTGCCTCTATGAAGAACATTGTAATTGAAGTTTTTATTACTCTAGGTTAACAAAAGAACAGCAAATAGTTACATTTTCACATCAATTAAATGTCTCATACATTGTTTTTACTTTCATTTTCTTTTTCAAATTTTTTAGAGAAAAGGTCAGTTATTCTCCTGGTAGAGGAAGAACATATATTGCTGATCAACCAAAGCTCAAATACAGTTTATAAATGTATCTAAATTCTTAAATAGGGACGAAAAATACATCACATTCTTATAGAAGTGTTCTCTACCCTTACACCAAATTATCATTGATCTAGCTAAGCAAGACTAGTATATGTTTGAGAGCAACATGCTGAAATATATTACTGTGACCATTATAGCCATTTTTATTTCTCACAAGTTATATAAGGCATACAAGGTCAGTAAAGAGGCCATAAGTGTTGGATACTGAGATACTCTGTGACTGAGTCTTGCTTTTTGGCCACAGCTGAACAGTCCATGGTCTAACTTTGCAAAGCTACTGTATGTTTGAGAAAAACAAGATGAAAAAAAGAAAAGTCTGTGGTATCTCTTGAAGTCTCAGAAAACCCAGTACTCAGCCTATACTGGGTCAAAAACAAACCAAGAAGGAACTTCTCAGTATGGAGGGTGTGATGTTCACTTCCTGAATTATGTCAGGCCCCTAGTTCAATAATAAAAAACTGAACTATAAAACACGTGATACAAAATAATAAAATAGAAAATAGTAGGTAAACGAAATAGATAAACAAGCGGCTGGTGAATGAAGCTCACCTTAATAAAAATGAAAGTCCAGGATAAAAAAGAGAGAGCACACAAGACAATGACAATTCAGTAATTTATTCCAGGTCAGTAAGTGCTTTCACGTCTCTATGGATTGATTAAAGTCTGATGAAGCATCCATAGAGATGTGAAAGCGCTTACTGACCTAGAATAAATTACTGAATTGTCATTGCCTTGTGTGCTCTCTCTTTTTTTATCCTTGAAAATAGTAGGTAGTCCATAGTTAAGTTAAAAATGGTAGGTAGTCTACAGTTGAGTTAAGAATGGAATATCCTTTACTGAAACACACAAACAAGTATAATGACAGCATCAAAAACATTCCTTATGTATATATAATCAGGTTATTCGGAGCAAAGAAGAGGTTGCAGAGGGTGGTTCTGTTAAGGGCAATCAAAGCACTACAATCATTCTTTTAACCAAGTCCTCCTTCCCCCTTAACACCATAGAGTAATTAGAGACTGTCCTACCTAAAACTGAAACTAAAATGCTAGAGACAAATTACAATATAAGAATATATAGACTAATCATATAATCCAAACTATATTAATTAAGAAACTAACAAAATAATTAGCTAACCAACAAAAATATCTACCACTAGACGTAATATTAATAAATATAAACTAAACCACTTATAACAAAGACTCCTTCCATATCAAATAAATATTTCATCAGGTTTGTGTCTCAATAACAGATTATAAAATGAATGAACACATGTATAAATCTACTAGTGAAAACATGAGTTTGAAGAAAACCAAAATTATAATTGCTAATGCAGGAATACAGTGATAAATGTTAAAAATAATGCTCTAATGCCATGGATATCTGCAAAAGTGTGGCATCTAACTAGTGAAACAGTTTGAATGTGTAAGAACTCACTCAAGAGAGGTGTCTCATTTAAAAACAAATGTACCCTTATATGTGGAGCTATCAGAAATACACCATATGGACATAAACCAGCTGAACCATGTGCTTTTTACACTTACAAGTATGTGCAGAACAAAGTTATATTTAATAAATTAATTAATTAAAAACTGTCATGATGTTAATCCTGCACAAATGTGCCTAGCATTAACAGGTCCACACAAATTGTTCTAAAGTGAAATGATAAAACTAATCACCCTGTTTGGAAGGGAAATAATGCAACTAGTCACCCTGTTTGGAAACTAAACCTGTAAAACAAGAAGGGCTGATGGAAAAATAATGTGGTTTGTGTATATAACATGTTCCATATGTTTTAAGTGTCTGAAGGATTTCAAGCTTGCGTAAGGCACTGCTGGTGATTCCCTGTAAAGGTTTCCCACCCACCCTCCTGTTTGTTTGTCTTCTTTTTAAAACTGGTGATTTTAAGCTTCTCACCCCTACTGTAGATTGAGCTTAATAAATTCCTCCCTTTCTACACTGCTGCTGATATCTTTAATTTTTTATTTGAATTATTTATTTGCCTTTCCTTATGCTTATATCAGAAAAGTGCATTTTGCCTTATTGTCTGTTGTACTGATTTATTTCATCTGAATTCATTATCTAGCTGGATGTTGGATAAAGTTGTGTGTTTTTTACACTCTAGCAAGTACTTGTTTTCTCATCAAGGTCAGTGGATTTTTCTTCTAGTGCACTGGGAGGTAGCCTGGTCTGTCTAGATTGAGGAAACACTTGAGATTTCTTCATGTAGTTTTATTAGCTGGAGAGCTCATTAATTAGCTTATCTTGTTTTTAGTGCCTTTACAAATTCTGTACAATTGAGTGGCTCTTGTCTCATTTATACAAAGCAAAGTACCTTTATTGAATAATCACACTTTTATGAATTGTTTAAGGTAAGCTGCTGTATTTATTTTATTTAACATTTACTTGGGCAAGTATATCTGGTCACTCCACGGCAAGTACAAATATGACACAGTCATTGTCCATGCTGGTGTGAACGACCTGAGACGTACCTCCCTGGACTACATGAAAAGAGACATAGAGGAGCTCTCTGATTATGTAGCCCAGGCAGGTATGACCCTGACCCTGAGCAGTATCCTTCCTTCCACAATATAGAGACAAGATGATCAGCTTTAACAATTGGCTTAATGTCTGGTGTCATTCAAAGGGGATCCAGTGTCTGTCTGCCTGGGATGACATGCTTGACAAGCCACGCTGCTTCGCAAGGGACGGCTTGCACCTGTCACCCCTGGGATTCCGGATATTGGCTAAGGCTCTTGCCACACCCATAGTGCCTTTTTTAGGCAAGGCTCAAATTCTAAGCCTACCACCCTAGAAAACAAAAATGGGAAGAAACTGAGGGTAATGCTGCTCAATGCCAGAAGTCTAAATCTCAAAATGCACGCACTCGAGGCCCTTCTCAGTATGGAGAACATCGATGTCTGTGCTGTAACTGAAACCTGGTTCAAGGCTCCTGAGAGCACCCCGGCACTATTAGGTTTTACCTCATATCATGCCGGCCCCAAAACCCGGACCACACCACAAAAGGAGGGGGTGTATCCATATTCATAAAGGATACCCACACCTCCAGGTTGGTGGCAACAGATGAAGCTTCGGAAACCATCCAGGTGCAACTAACCATAGGCAAAACTGCTCTACAAATTGTAGCATGCTACAGGCCACCCTCTCAAACTCAGGAACCCCACACAGCCTTCCTGAAGACACTGGAGGGTATAAATGTATCTCCAAACACCATCATATTGGGTGACTTCAACTACCCGAATATAGACTGGGAACATTACTCAAGCCCTAACCTTCTAGCCCAACGGTTCCTGGAGTTCATAAATTCAAATGCCATGGAACAGCTAGTCACTGTTCCCACGAGAGGAGAAAATATACTAGATCTCATTATCACAAACATGGGGACAAAATGCTCCACACCGGAAGTATATCCCTCATTGGTGAGATCTGATCATAAACTAATCTCACTGGAAATCCACATCCCGCCCCCACCCCAAACAAAAAAGACCACAGTGAAGAACTTCTCTAAAGCAAACTTCAAACTACTCAAGACTGGTGTGGTATCCTTCAAGAACCCTGAGCCAACGGAAACCACAACCCAAGCTGCAGAAGCCCTTACAAATGCCTTCTATGAACATCTCCAGGACTGCATGGATCAGGCAATCCCAAATAAAACCAAGACTCTTTCCACAAAGGGCAAACGTCCAGTCTGGTGGACCTCAGCCATTAACAAACTTTACAATAAGAGGAGAAAGCTATTACATGATAGAACAAAATCCATAAAAGGGAAGTCACCCCTGATCATTATTAGTAAAAAAATACGAGCACTCATAAAATCAACTAAGGCCAATTTTGAGAGAAAAATTGCCATGGATTCAAAGGACAATCATAAGGCCTTTTCAGCTATGTTAGGAACCTGGGTGGAAACTCCCAGATATGCTCAGAATTAGTCCAGAATGATACAAAAATCACTGAACCCACAGACATTGCCAACATACTGGCAGACAGGTTCAGTGCAAACTTCACCCTCTCCCCTAAAGGAGAGATAACTATCCCAGCAGAGTGTAGCCTCCCAGACATCTCAAATGCGCAGGTGAAAGCTGCTCTCGCTAAAGCTAAAAACACAGCATCAATGGGACCGGATGGTGTCCCCGGCTGTGTGCTACACGAGCTAAATGAGGAATTAAACCCGCACATAAGGCAGCTGTTTAATCTCAGCCTTACCACAGGATACGTGCCCAAGGAGTGGCGTACGGCAACTGCGGTCCTACTCCACAAAGGCGGTGCCTCTACGGACCCTGGTAATTACCGCCCCATAAGCTTAACAAGTCTAGTCTGCAAAGCTATGGAGAGGATTATAATGGAGCTCATAAACAAAGATATAGGGGACTTGCAGACATTGGACCCGACCCAGTTTGGCTTCGTCAAGGGCAGATCATGCCTTTTGAACTTGGTCGACTTCTTCGAAACAGTCACCAAGGCCATTGATGAGGAAAAGGCAGTCCATACAGCCTACCTTGACCTTGCAAAGGCCTTGACACAATACCCCACTCGGTATTGTAGAAAAACTTACCAGCTTAAATGTAAACCCATATGTCACAAGATGGGTTGCAAACTGGCTTAAGGACAGAACCCACAGGGTTAGAGTTGCTGGCGCTATGTCAGACTCCAAGCCGGTCACAAGCGGTGTCCCACAGGGCTCGGTCCTTGGCCCCCTATTGTTCGGCATCTACTTCTCAGAAGTACAGGCCAACATGGGAGGACTTTGGCTGACAAAGTTTGCAGACGACTGCAAACTGGGTGCCATAATGGAAAGTGCATCGGACACAGATATCCTTCAGAAGGGACTCACGGAAACAGATAGCTGGTGCCAGAGCCATGGTCTGAAGTTAAACGCCAAAAAATGTATAGTCATACCCTTCAGGAAAAACAAGGTAACCCCAAGCTACCATATAGGTGGCAATCCACTAATCACAGAAGAGGTTATCAGGGACCTGAGGACCCAGGTTGACAGTGGCCTTTCTTTTGACACTCACGTTGCTAAAGTGGTTAGAAAGACCTTCTACATTGCCCACCTGATCATGAAGGGATTCACATCCAGATCTAGTGAGGTCATTGTTCCCCTGTACTCTTCACTTATCAGACCAATGATCGAGTACAATGCCCCATTCGGGATGTATCGTACCCGACATCTGCAGCAATTGGAGAGACCCCAAAAGTTCCTCACCAAAAGGATAAAGGGACTCCAAAATCTGTCATATGCTGCCAGATTGAAGAAACTCCAGCTCTATCCAGTCGCATACCGTCTGCTCAGAGGTGACATGTGCCTGACATACAAGGCCATGTCCAACCCGGAATTAATGGACATGCTCCACCTCAAAAATCCAAATCCACCAAAACCACTAGAGCAAGCGACTTAAACCTTAGCACGGATATAAATAGGACGTGCTGGAGGGATAGATTTATCACTCAGAGACTCCCTATGCTGTGGAATAAAATCCCAGTCCATGTGAGGCAGAGCACCTCGCTGACTCTGTTCAAGAGAAATCTAGACCTGTGGATGGGAGATCGTAGGTTTACCCCGGGAATCATCTCTGTGTCACTGCTGGACAGAGGCACAACAAACTAATGGGCACAGTATTTTTTCATATAAGGGGTGGCGTAAGCCACAAAAATTTGGGCTAGGCTTATAAATGCCTTAGGGCAGATAGCCTAGTATAAACCTATGAACCTATTTACTGGGAAAGTCCGACTGGACACAGGTCCTTTTTCAGCGGAGGCCCGGGGAGAAAAGCTCCATGAGTAGCAGTAAATTTTAATGCACACATTACAATAATAAGTGAAGTATAAAGTAAACAAAATGTAGTATACATAAGAAAATACAAATTTGTTACATCTTGACAACAAAACCTAGGCTGTTATATATGACATGTATCTATATCTTTAAGTTTGTTTGTGATAGCACTTTACTCCAGACACTCTCTTACTATGTTTTTACATTAGGAGGACTGCGATTATTCATCTAGTGGCTGTGGGTGTTTACCTGGTCTTTCTGAGCTGGGAAACCCACAAGAGGTCTCTAAGTATTTCTTATTTGCACTTCTTTTATATACTGTGACTGTACTTCAGTAGTTTAAAAAAATCTACTGTTTGCTGCTGCTTTGCACTGTATTTTACAACTGCATTTGTTGCACTTTGACATGTATTTCACACCAGCAGCTGCTTTTACTTAATTTAACAAAAAATCTGTTTCTGCTATTTTCTTCTGTTGCTATTACTAATTCAAGTAAAACTGTGCTGATTTTCACAATGTGGCTTTTTTAATTAAAAAATATTATCCTGCTTTTTTATTGTTGTTCCTTTGTACTTTTGTTGGCTGTAGTATAGAGTGAATTCAGAACAGCTGAATTCAGTTCTGTTTGTAGACTGAGGACTAAAAATCAGTGCATCTTTTTTGGAGAAGCCCCTCCCACCGTACCCTTGTGGCAGGACCATACAGTAGGGCTATTACTGTTTCAATGTTCAGTTTGAGCTATTTCATTGATGCAGGGCTCAGTTTGAGCTTTTTCATTTGTTTCTTTGCATTAGCTGCTTTGCTCTTGCTTGCAGATAGTGCACCATCATGAGCCACCATTCCGAGGGAGTAACTCTTGGTGGTTATAGATGCAAAAGCACCAGTAGAAGTAGTTTTCCTTAGAATCGGCTGCTATCTAGCACAGCAATTCTTGAATAGCTCTCAGCTGTTCAGTGAACCACCCAGCAGAGATTTTACCTCTTATCTATCAACATCAGACCGTATATATTTTTCACTCTTGTATAGACCTTCTACTGTACACATAGATTAGTTACCTTAAAATAGCTCTCTGCCTGATACCACCATCTTTTTCTCCTTATCTCCTGAGATACCAGGTTCAAACCTTGCATTATGGACTATCAGTTTCCCTCTGTTTCTCCTGCCAGCCTAGTTAACATGGCTTTTTTGAAGCAGTGTACCAACTGCCTTATGTATACTGACAACCCCTTACTCCTTAATCACTCAAGTACAATTTGCGAAAGATGCTCCTACACTAAGGATCTGGAATCACTGCTCTCTCACCCAGAAAAGCAGCACTAAACAGGTTGTTAGCTCACACACCATGACTCCTATTCATAATATGCACCCAACACATAAATCTTCATATGCAGAGGTACTCTCCATAAACCTACCTACGCACCAGAGAACTCCAAAACACAAACATGCTACTCTTAACACAACACTCAAAGCACCCAATACACATAAAAACACTAGCACCTGTGTCTCACCAAATAAGCCCTTAAGGCAATGCACAACTATTCCAAATGTTTTAGTTATAGGTGACTCTATAGGAAGACATACAGACACCTCACTCACCAGGTAGAACAAGGAGAAGATTACCGTCAGCTGCCTGTCTGGTGCAAGGATTCACCAGATCACATATGCACTCAAGTGTCTCAGGAACAAGTACCATTATGATTCCGTAATAGTTAATTTTGGCATGAATGACTTGAGATGTACCTCTCTGGACTATATGAAGAGAGACATGATTGAGTTCTCTAAATGTGTGTACCATGCAGGTATGTCCCTAGCTTTAAGCAGCATTTTACCCTCGCCTAGGATGATACCACAATATAAACAGAAAATGATTGACTTCAATAATTGGATTAGTTTCTGGTGTCATTATAAGGGGATCCATTTCCTGTCATCCTGAGACGACACTGTGGATACAACACTTTGGCTTGTCAGAGATGGTCTTCACCTGGCACTTCTAGGCTTTCAGTTGCTGTCTAAGGCACTTACATCCCCCATAATGCCTTTTTTTAGACAACGTCACAACAACAGAATTCCCGATGTGAAAATATCAAACACAAAGAAACTGAGGGTCATGCTGCTAAATGCTAGGAGTTTAAATCAGAAACTGCACTCTCTGGATGCACTCCTCTCCTTAGTAGAAGGTGACATCTGTGCAGTCATAGAAACCTGGCTGAAGGCCCCAGAAAGTACCCTGGCCTTGCAAGGCTACAATGCCGTCCATACATTCAGACTGCAAATTGAAGGTGTGAGAACCAAAGGAGGTAGAGTATCTATCTTCATTAAAGATAATTACACCTCTAGACTGGTTAGATAAGAAAACTCTATGGAGCTACTCCAAGTCCAAATTACCATGGGTAAGACCCCCCTTTCAGGTCATTGTCAGTTACAGGTCCTCTTCCATGAACCAAGATGCCCACACAACTTATTTAGACCTATGTGGGACAATTAAGGTACAACCTAAAACCCAAGTCACGGATGACTTCAACTATAATTCCATTAATTGGAAAAATTATACAAGCCCAAACTCACTCGCACAAAAGTTCCTGGACTGTTAACTCAAATGTCCTGGAACAAATAGTACACTGCCCCACAAGGGGCTTTAATATTCTAGACCTGGTCCTCACCAATATGAGTGACAGATGCAACACCTCAAGTGTAAGGCCCACACTGGTTAAATCCAACCATAAATTAGTAATTTTTGAAGTAGCAATAGCACCAGAACTCCCCAAAGGAGAATTCAGGCTAAAAAACTTCATCAAAGCTAACTATACCCTCCTAAAGGAAGGTATAATCAACTTCCAAGCTCCAGTTTCCATAGATGGCATTAACACTATACTAAGGTGCACATTGATGCCCTGTATAAACATCTACACAAATGTATAGACATAGCCGTGCTTTATAGGATTAAAGCAAGATCCTCAAAAAAAAACCATCATGGTGGACATCTAGCATAAATAAAGTATACAAGAAGCAAAGGAAGCTGCTGTCTAAAAATACAAAAGTGAGATCCCAGAACTGAAAGAGCACCCTCCTCAGCCTAAACAAGCAAATAAGACAACTCATAAAATCTTCAAAGAGCAACTATGATAAAAATTTAGCAACCATAAGGCTTTCTTCAGCTATGTCTGCAACTTAAAAGGTAGGACTATGATGTGTGCTAAACTAATTGGAATGGCATCACACACACTGACCCTGCAGAAATTGCAAACCTGCTAGCAGACAGGTTTGGTGAAAATTTCACCCACTATCTCCACAAGCATAACACAAACCATGTCTTCATCATCTCCTCCTCCCTGCATCTCCAAAGAACAAGTCATCAATGATCTCTCCAAGGCTAAGAACACAGCCTCCATGGGACCAGATGACATACTGGGCTGCATTTTTAATGTTCTAAAACAAGAGCTAGGTATTACCTTAGGTACTCTATTCAACCACAGCCTGAGTACTGGTTTTGTCCCCATTGAATGGAAAAGAGTGACTGTTATCACCCTCCCCAAGGGCGGCTTGGCAACCAGACCTGGGTAAGTATAGACCCATAAGTTTAACCAGCCTCATCTGTAAGGCAATGGAACAAATCATCATGGTGGACTTCTTCAAGAATGTCAGGAGAGCCATAGACAAGGGCAAAGTCATGCATACAGCATATCTTGACTTGGCCAAGACCTTCAACACTGTCCCACATTCTGACATCACTGACAAACTAGCCCAGTAGAATATCAATCCCTATGTTTTCAGGTTGTTTGCAAACTGGCTCACAGGACAACACTCAATCAAAGTGGAAGACTTTATTTTTACCAGCATACCTGTCACCAGTGGGATCCCTCAAGGGTCAGTGCTGGGCCCCCTCTTGTTTGGCATATACTTCTCAGACATCCAGGCCAAAACGGAGGGGCTGTGGCTAACCAAGTTTGTGGATGACTGCAAATTAGGTGCTATCACTGAATCCCCTAGTGATGTCAGACTTCAAAAGGGGCTTACACAGATCAAGGATTGGTGCCAAAGCCATGGTCTTAAACTAAATGCTAAAAAATCCATCACCATTCCCTTTGGTAAAAACAACATAACTGCTGATTATAAAATAAATACCCTAGGTACCAATTCAGTAGTAAGAGACCTGGGAATACAAGTTGACTGTGACCTCAACCTTGACCACCATGTGTCTACTGTAGTGAGGAAGGCATTGTATGTCACTCACCTGATTAGCAAAGGCATTGCCCCAAGACCAAAAGTAGTTATAACTCCCCTGTACTCATCCTTCATCAGACCTGTTATTGACTATAATGCTCTCTTAGATATATGCCATACCAGACACCTGTACTTGAGAGACCTCAGAGATTTCCAACTAAGAAAATGCAGGGTCTCCAGTCCATATCTTATATGGACAGACTGAAGCCACTGTCACTGTACTCAGTAGCGTATACACTACTTAGAGGTGACTTATGTCTGGTTTAGAAGATTACCTCTGACCCAAATCTAATGAAAATGCTACACATGCATAAGTCAAATGGGACTAGACTTACCCATTCCAGGGGCCACAATCTAGCCTGCAACATAAACAGGACTGGCTATAGAACCAGATACATCTCTCAGAGGTTGCCACTCCTCTGGAATAGGCTTCCAATCCATATCAAGCAGAGCACCTCCGTGACTCTGTTTAAGAACAACCTGGAATACTGGATGGGAAATCGAAAATTTCTACCAGGGATTACCCTGGCTTCTCTCCTGGATATGGGTAGTCCTTGCTAGCAAAACCTTGGGCATAGGTGATATCTCTCATCTAGTATTATATTGGGATTTAATGGCTAGGCTTGCAAAGACCCTTGAATCGAGAGGCTAGCAACATCCTATAAACCTATGAACTTGTAACCAAGGTTTACAAAAATAGAAAATAGAACCTTCAAACCACTTAATCCCAGTCAGAAAAACTTCTCTATAAGACATTTAGCAAACTATCTCCTGAATTGTATGAAGCTGACAAGGTAACTTAAAATTATTAAGATTACAATTACCTAACATATAAAGTAACATTAAATTCCTAATAAGTTAGTAAGAAACATTAAGAATATTAAAACAGTTAAAAACATGAGCATGTTTAACAGGTAAACCATGCTAAAATATAAAATATAAATAAATGCTAAAAATGCATATCAGAAAACAGAACCAATGTCAATTATTTTCATTGTAAAATGTTTACAGTGTTTGATATTTGTTTTTAACAATATTAGCCAGTAATGTCACCATTAATCAGTTTTTAATAGTCTTTTAAACAGTGGGGCAGTTTTCCTAGCTCTAGTATGCTTTTTATGGAGCAATAATAATTCAGCCCTGGTTTTCAAAAAGAGTTCAGTTTCAGGCACTACAGCAGTTTACATTTTGCTAAAAGATTGGGGACGTCTCCTTCTATTTCCAAAAGGTCCAAGTGGTCAATAATTTGAAATGTAAAGCCAATGTGTGTTTTGTGAAGCTGCAGGTGCTGAGCCAATGTATTATTCTTGCACTTAGCTCTAATTTTGGAATGATGTCCAGAAATCCTTCTTTTAAGTCTGTTGAGCATTTTCCCCACATAAAATGCTTCACAGTCATTGCAGATTGCTATGCAAACCACCTGTATTGAATTACAGTCTCCTCCTGACATTATTTATTTTATTTATTTATTTATTTCACATTTGTTAACTTTGTTCGTCCAACTGAACACACACACACAGGCCCATTTTCAATGGAGGCACAAGGAGAAAAGCTCCAAGAAAGATAATTGCAATTTTGCAGTAATAGGTTTCAGAAAGTAACAAAGACTATTTTACAATATTTATACATAGTAAGATAGTATGCTTTTGTTAAAAAAAAAACAAAACAAAAAGATGATGTAAGCATAGTACGTTCCATACAGACTATATACAGAATAGATAGTTCATTAGCTAAATAGAGCAATGCCAGCAAACATACTGTTCAAAGTAGGAGGTACAGGAGATACAGGTGATAGAAACAGATTTAGTTTGGGTCATGGCAGGGGCACAAGCAAGAATTGAGGAGAAGTTCTTCAGTTCTTTTTTGAAGGTGTTAATGAGAGTAATGCAATGCAAATAAGCAGGGAGGTTGTTCCAGAATTCTGGTAAGAAGGATTTATATACAATATTGCCAATGTTCATTTTGGATCTAAAAGTTTGGAGAAAGAAATTGTCAGTACTACGTATGAGATGTGAAGGGGTATAGTAAGTTATAAGACTGGAGACAGAGGGACAGGCAGTTGGTTTATTGAGAAGAAAGTGGGTTATACGGAGTTGAAATAATTTGAGATGATGAGGAAGTTCTATCCAGTGTAGTTTATTAAGAAAAAGACAATGGTGGGTAGAATTAGGTAAGTTAGGTGCACATTTTGTGATTTTATTATACGTTTGTTCCAGTTTAGAGAGCAGGAAGGATTGAAGGTTAGTAAGAACTGGGGCTCCATAGAGGAGGCTAGGGAGTAGGTACGCTTGTGCCAGGGATAATCTGGAATCAGCAGAGAGAAAATTTTTATTGCGATATAAAAGACCAAGTTTTTGATTAGTTTTCTTAATCGATTGCTGGATGTGTATGTCAAATTTTAGTTAGTCAGCAGTTGTGATTCTTTCATCTTGTGAAGACTTCTCTAAATCTTGTAAATTGTACTTCAGCAAATCCTATAAATAGTATTGTAGACATATAGTTCTTTTCTCCGAATTACAGACTTAGCTTTTCTCCCCGGGCCTCCAATGAAAATGGGTTTCTGACCCAGTGGACTTTCCTGGTCAACAAATGTTAATAAATAAATAAATAAATAAATACATTTTGTGCGTGTTTCAATGTTACTGATGATTTGATTTAGGGAAGAGATGAAGAAGGAGAGCTTAAGGTGATCACTGGCCTTGGGGAGAAGGATGAGGAATTTTGTTTTTTTTTAGGATTCAGAATAAGCTGATTTTCATTTAGCCAGCTTTCAACTAAGAGGAAAGATTGTTGTGTAAGTGTCTGAAGTTGTGACATTGAGTTTGAAGATGTAATCAGGGTACAGTCATCTGCATGTTGTATGAAGGTTGAGTGGGTAGTAGAAGAATGGAGGTCATTGGTAAAGATGTTAAAAAGAAGAGGGCCCAGGATAGAGCCCTGTGGTACACCAGTGTGCATTGGTAGAAAAGTAGAGTTAGAAGACTTCCATTTGACAGACTGTAGTCTGTCTGTGAGATAACTGGAGAACCAAGAGAGAGAGAGTTGAGGTGGAAAGGTTTAAGTCAGCCAGTTAGTTTAGACTTTCGGAGTGCAATACTGTGTCAAATGCTTTTGAATGTCTAAGAGCAGACAAGAGACCCATGTGCTGTTATCTCTGGCTTCTGCAATAGTGTGATTAAATGATAGAAGGGCAGTAGAAGTAATTTTGGTTGAAATCCATGTTGGATAGGAGTCAAGAGGTTATTGTGGATGAGGAATTTTGGTTATGTATGTATTTGTTTTGAGAATTTTGGATAGTGGGGATAATATGGCAAAATGGGTCTATAATTGGAAGGATCAGTGGAGTTGCCAGCGTTGTGAAGGGGAATCATGTAGAAAGACTTCCAGATGTTGGGTACAGTAGTTGCTTTAATAAATCTATTAATAAGTATTGAGACTGGATAGGCAATAGTGTCAGCTGCAAGTTTCAGAAAGTGGGAGGGTAGATTGTCATCAGAGGGAGAGCAGGGTTTACGTTTTAGAAGGAGAGACTTTATGTAGGAAGTTGCGATAGGGTTGAGAGAGAAACATGTTTCATTATTTGTGGTTTGAGGAATTGTTTTTGGGGAGAGGTTGTGGTTGGCATTAGTTAATTTGCTAAAACTATCAATAAAATACTGGTTAAGGGGAGATGCAGTGTCATGGTCTGCAAGGTTGGGCTAAGGGCTAGGAGTTTGGGGTTTACCAGTATGAAGGATTGAGTTAGTATTTCTCAAGATGTTTTGGGGGTTTGGATTGATGAGTGGGTTGTGCCTTAAATATTTTTTTGTCACTATATATTTATTTTTTTTGGTGTGATTTCTTATTTCTGTAAATAATTGGTAGTGAGTGGGGGATTTGTTTGTTTTTTTGCCAGAGTTTCCAGGCTGACTCTCTTTTGCACATTAGCATATAAGTATCTTTACTCAGCTAGGGGGCATAGTTTGATTTTATCCATATTTTGTGAGGGGGGGCGGCTAGTGAGTTGAGCATGCCAAGAAAGATGTGATTGAATTTGGATACAGCATCAATAAGAGGAAGTGAGTGTAGGTTAGACCAATAAACAGAAGAGAGTCTATCATTAAAAATAGTGAGGTTGAAGTCAGAGAGTTTACAGCAGAATTTGTGTAGATGTGGTTTGTTTAGTTAGGGAGTATATCTTTGAATACTGATGGGTAAATGATCATCCAAGGCATCAGGAAGGGTTCTAGGGTGATGGTAGAGAAGGGGCTTACTGGTTAGGACCCAGGAGTGGCCTTAGGTCAGCTGGTGAACTAGGCAAAAGGACTCCATGGCATTCCCCCACCACACCATCCGGTGCCCCCATCCTGGTCTAGTTACATTAAATAAATACTGGAAAAATGCCCCTGCTAGAGTGACACCCTAGGCAGCTGCCTAGTTGGCCTATGCCTAAGGCCGGCTATGAGTCCAGTGTTGTGCCATTATTAGAGTTTTTATTTAGTCTTGCAGGGGTAATAATTAGCCAAGTAAAGCTGAACAAATGGATGCTTTGGGCAGGGGAGTAGGTGTCAAGTGTACCCCAATCAATATTTACATCTCCTATCAGGATAGTTTCATAGGTTATATTTTGTGACACCCCGGAAAGTATGTTTTCAATGATTGGGATGTTCTTGCTAGGTAGGATATATATTGAGGTGATATTGAGCTTTTTGTGATTCTTTAGGTGGCAGTTTAGAATTAGAAATTCTGCAGGGTGGATGTCTGGTATAGTAATGGGTACGGGAGTGAGGGTCAGGCAGTCAGAGTATAGGATTGCTACATCTCCACCTTTTTACTGGTTCTATCTATTCAGTAAATGTTGTAGCCAGGTGGTAGTATATCTGTGTTTGGGATATGAGGTTTAAGCCAGGTTTCTGATAGTGCTAGTAAGCAAGGGGAATAATCTGAGATCCATGCATGAAAGTCGGTAACTTTATTTAGTATGCTTTGTACATTGATGGATATAATAGATAAGTTCTTGGCAGAATGGAGGTTGGGGATGCAGGAAGATGAGGATGTAGTGTGGATGGGAGTAGTGGTTAGTTGGGTTAGGGGGAGGATTGTTTGAGCAGTGACTGGGAGTGAAGCAGATTGCCCTGGGAGGATGTCACCTGCTAGCAAGAGAGTGGTGACTGATGGGTTGGGTTTCGGAGCAAAGGACTTGAGTGTAAGATGTTTAATTTTAAGCCTAGCAAAGAGGGTGAGGGGTAATTGAAATATTTTGTAACAAAATATGTAAGTAAAAGAGGAGTTATGTAAAGAGGGAGAGATGGTAAATGATGTAGAGATAGACTGGTTGTTGTTGACATAGGGCAGGGGTGGTGTTGGCTTTTATGGTGAAGGTTGGTATGATAAGAAGAAAGGAAGGTGAGACGAAGTATTAGGGAGTTACAATCAGATTTAGGATCATAGTTAGAGAGGGCTTTGGTTGAGAGATAGTTGGTATTGGAAGTGGGAGGAAATGGAAATGATGTGAATGTGTAGAGTAGGGAGGAGTATAGCTTGAAGAGTTTGGTGTAGTTTAAGGTCTGAGAAGAGGGAGGAGTATGTGTAGTTGGAGGAGATTGGATAGTTATCTGGGAGGGCACAAGCTACCTAGAGTATAAATGTAGCAAATGTGGGGGTGGGTGGGAATGGGTAAGGGTAGGGGAGTGGAGTGAGCCTGAGTGAAATGAAGGGTGAATGGAACAGCATGAAACCAGGACTGAGAGATACTCTGGTAACTAGAAAAAAGAAAAACAGTCAAAAACTTACATGAAAATAGGTAAATAAGCATTATTGCTGGTTATGGGGTAAAAGTAATCAATTGCAGTTTGCAAGGGGTAAATTAAACCAAGAGATAGGCAGCTAAGGATAATGTAGAAAAATATATTTACTTTTAGTTTTAATTAGTTTCTTTAAATAAGGGCAGGAAACACTGTCTCCCTCCTGTATGTGCTGATAAAAGACACAGTTCACTCCACACTTATTGGTGCATGTATCCAGTGGTCTAGACCTACCTTCACCCCAACTCCTGATGTTTCTAGCTTTCCTATACACAAAAGAAGGGCTTCTCCAGGGATGTCCATTAAATATGAGCTTTCAGTAATTATGGCCCAGTTCTCTCTAATAACATTAATGATGATGTGATAATCAACAATAAAAGTCAAGATGCAACTATCTTTAGATTTGTTGTCTATAGACACCCTCCTACAAGGACTGTTAAGTACTGGTGCATTTCTACTTTTTAGTTCAATTACAGGTTCCAAAATGCTTCTTAACATATTGCTTTTGTATCCCCTCACCAAAAAATAATTTTTCAATATCATTTATATTCTTAAGGAAGGGTTCCGTTTCATGGTGATCATTGCCAGCCTACAGCCCTGGGACTTAACAATATTATATTTTGTCCTGGCGGGATGAAGACTCTTATTATGTAGCAGGAGGTTAACTCTGGTAGGTGCGATCTGTGTTTATTTTAACTTGGTCCAAGTCTTTAGTAATCTGCATATCTAAGAAGACTGCTGAGGTGAGGCTTTGGGAAGAGAAGAAATGCAGAAAGCTGGTGGTTTGATTCAAACAGCTGATAAACTCTTTTGATTTAGCACTGCCTCCTTTCCACACAATAAAAATGCTGTCAATAAAGTGGAGATACACTGTGATGTGTTCCATGTATTCTCTGTTGTTATAAACATAATCCTCCTCCCACTTGCCCAGGGCTATGTTGACTAAGCTAGGTCATGGCTATAACATTCTTTTGTTTCTAGTAATTTCCATTAACCGTAAAGAAATTGAAGCTGTGTGGCCTTGTTGATTTTCCTGTAAGAACCAATCACTGTTTCAATACAATAATGTGGAAGTACATAATATAATGATTCAACATTGTTAATGTCAACAATAATAGTTGGGAGGGTGGCCTAATGGTTAAGGTGTTTGCCTTATAAATGCAAGGTGCAGGGTTCGAGTCTCACAAGGGATAATTGGGTAGGCTTAAAATGGCTTGCAAGGGCAGTTAGCTTAGTACTAATCTATGAACCTATTAACATCTGTTGTTAATAAAATACTGTCAGCATCAACTATAGCATTTTTTATTTTCCTTATAAAATCATTAAGAATCTTTTATGTCTGAAATGTTGTTCTCAGCCAGTGGTTGTAACAAGAAATTCAGGTAAATGGCAGCAGTTTCAGTAAGGGAACCACTGCTTGCAACCACTGGTCTGCAAGGAGGGATTTCTCTATTTTTTGTGGTTTAGGGATTCCAAAGAATTTAGGCAAGTGGGGGAAGGTGTCTGTACATAGTTGAACATGTTATCTGTTAACAAACCATCATCATGTAGTCAAAGCTGAGTACCAGTTGTATGATGCCTTAATCTCTTTTAAAGTTAAAGACTCATAATAGTTTGTGTCCCTCAGCATTTCTTCTATCCTGTGGTTATAGCTGCTGGTATCAGTAACAACAATACCCCTTCCCTTGTCAGCCTTCAAAACCTGTTGAGACTTCTCTGCCTAGCTCTAACAAATGTTTTTTTCTCACCTTTGTTAAGGTTGTAGAATTTTCTTGTCTCTGTTTTTTGCAGTACTTTCTTAATGTCCATTTCACATTTTTCCTCAGAGGCTGCTAAAGTTGGTGTAAGGGAGGGCAGTAATTACTGGCTCTTTTTATTATTTCTTCCATATGTTTTTTCTCAGTGGTATCGATATTTGACATTGAACAGAACTTTCAGATTCAATTTTCTGACATAGGATTTTAAATCAACCAGTACATTTGCTGTGTCAGATCTGCAGTGGGGAGCAAAAGTTAATCCTTTTGAAAGTACACTAATCTCAATGTCAGTAAGATCTTTTTTTTTTTTGGCATGATTCCAAACAACAGGGTAAGTTAATACCGTGTCTGTTTTTTTCTGTCTTGTTCTGGTTCCTGGGGTGTAGTTGGGCTCCCCAAGTATTTCATTTCCTTCACTCCTGTCATTACTTGGTTCTCTGGTCTTCCACAGGTGCTCTGGCTGGGGTTGGGGATTGTTGAAACTCATCTTGTGCCCCCTGGAGTCTCAGGGGTTTGTAGTAGTAATCTTCCTGGTAACTCTGTTAGAATTGTCCTCCTCTGGGCCTCTAACATTGGTCCTAGTAATGGTATTGGTAATAATCCTGCTGTTGGTGTTGTGTTTGATGACTGTACTGATGGTAATGTCCCTCTTGGTGGTGTGGGTCTTGGTGTTCAAGATGCTGCTCTTGGTAGCCATGCTGCCTGTGGCCTCTGTTGTCCTGTAAGTTCTATATCTGGTGTTGGTTCTGGTTGCGGTTCAGGTGCTCCTCCAACATATCTCTCTGACAGTTCTGGTCCATTTTGTAATTCTGTGTCTAGTTCTGATCTACGTACCCCTGCCCATTATTGGACCTCCAAGGTGTGCTGGTAGCCAGGGGTATCTGTGAAGATGAAGATGTTGGTGGAACTTATTCCATCTGTGTCATGCCTCTGTCTGGTTCTGTGCATCAATTTCCATCTCAAAAAAACTGCTGGGGTCTGCTGTCAGGTTGGTGCTACCTTTTGCAGCCTCTGTTGAATCTTCTGTTACCACTTCCACAATTGTAGTTAAAAAACCCTGTCTTTATTCTTGTTTTTTTGTTTTACTAAGTCTCTCAGTCATCCTTATCATTCTGATCCTCTTTCATCTTCTTCAGCTTACGTTCTTTAATGGATTGTTCAAAGCATTTTACCCTCTCTCTCAGAGAATCAAACCTTACATCAAGGTCTACATGGTTATCATTTAATATAGCCTGCGATTACAGCTTTAGTTGCTTTTTGTATAGCCCAGTTATTTTTAAGGAGCAGTTTTATGAGGTTGTAGCTGGCATTGGTTAAGGTATCAAATCATTCAGCCATTGAGGGTTCATCCATATTATTCCACATATGCTTCCTGTTAAGGCACAGTCCCTGAGGTATACTCGTCTTCTTCTAGACTTTGCTGTAAATATATTTTCCCTCAAAAATAGCCTTTTAATGTATTTCATTTCTTTTATCATTTATTAAATGAATAAATGATAAAAGAAATTAAATACATTAAAAGGCTATTCATTCATTCATGTTTAGTTTGGTTTATCTGTTAAACATTCTCACATAGTTTTAACTGTTGAACTGTTTTTTAACATTCTTAACATTCTCTGCTAACTTATTAGGAATATTTAATGTTACTTTATATGTTAGAAATTTGTAATCTTAATAATTTTAGGTTACTTGTCAGCTTCATACAATTCAGGAGATAGTTTGCTAAAATTCTTATAGATAAATTACCTTTTTTTCTGGGATTAAGTGGTTTGATGGTTTGATTGATAACACATTGATGAAGGGTCAGTCCCAAAAGCTTTGTGATTCTACATTTTGTTGGAATAAAGTGCTTTTCGTTATTCATACATTATGAAAAAAGCAAAATATACTATTACCATCCAACTTCCACTTACGAACACAAAACGAAAACACAGTCAAAATTAGAAAGTCAACGCTCACAATAACAAGATGGTAAAAAGTGAATCCATTTAATAGATGTGTTCTGGTACCTCAGCAATTCGCCAGGCGAATTGCCGAGGTACCAGAACACATCTATTAAATGGATTCACTTTCTACCATCTTGTTATTGTCAGCATTGACTTTATAATTTTGAGTGTGTTTTTTCGTTTTATTATCCATACATTTCCAGGTTTTGGATATTTTGTTGCAGTTTTGAGTTTCTGTTTCCTATTTTGGTAAACCTTGGTTTAACACTTAAAATGTATGTAACAAATTATATACACAAGCCACATTATTTTTCCATCAGCCCTTCTGGTTTTACAGGTTTAGTTTCCAAGCAGGGTGAGTAGTTAGATTATTTCACTTCCAAACAAGGTGATTAGTTGCATCATTTCACTTTAGAACCATTCATGTGAGCCTGTTAATGCTAGGCGCATCCGTGCAGGATTAACTTCATGACAGTTTTTTAATTAATTAAATGAAACTTTATACTTATAAGCATAAAAAGCACATGGTTCAGCTGATTGAAGTCCATATGGTGCATTTCTGATAGCTCCACCTATAAGGATACATTTGTTTTCAAATGAGACACTTCTCTTAAGTGCACCCTTATATATTCAAACTAAGTTACTAGTAGTTAGATGCCACACTTTAACAAATCCCCATGCCATTAGTGCTTTATTTTTAACATTTATCACTGTATTTCTGCATTAGCAATTATAGATTTGGTTTTTATCCAACTTAGTTTTTGTATTCATTCATTTTATAATGTGTTATTGACACACAAACCTGATGAAATAGTTATCTGATATGAAAGCAATATTTGTGAAAACTGGTTTAGTTCATATTTATTAATATTTATTCTGATAGATGCCTAGTGGTAGATATTTTTGTTAGTTACTTAGCTAATCAAACAACAAAATTTCACCCACAAGGGCAGATGCTGATGAACAAGCTGAACACCACAAAGCACACTCCACCGACAAACGAATGAGCAATTTCCGTTTATTAATACATACAAGACTAAGCGCTTTCGCCAGCAATCTGGCTTCTTCAGAGTCATGTTAAAACACATTCCATTTTCATTTTTATACACCATGAGTTCAAATCCCATTGGTTAAACCCTGGCCACCCATCAATTAATCTACCTAATTAATTAATTACCTAAACTTGAAACATAAACTACACAATACTTCACATTATCCCTTTCTACATTCCCAAGTTCTACCTAAAAATATAATACATTAATATAAAAATGCAACCACATATTAGATATTTTCTCTTGAAACCATGCTATTACATATTTTATAAAAATAATGATGTTAATAATAGTAGTTAATACACATTAATACTATCATGTATACTACTATATTCTATACAATGTTAAACAATTTGTATTTATCTCAGTGTTATAATATATACAATTTTAAAAATGTTAAAAACCTATTATTTTGAAATATTCTATAAAAATACAAACCCTATACAAATTTATAATAAATAGAATTGAGAATAGAAATTAAATTTGCTGTGACCTAAGCTTCAAAAAAGGTTTAAGTGAAATATAGTCATTAAGGCCCGGAGGTCTACATGCGTCTAATCTAATCTGCCATTCTGTCTCTAAGGCACCCACCTTGTTGACTATGTCTCCACCTTCACCACAGTCCACAACCCGTCCAATGACAAAAAATACCAATCTACTGAAATCAATACAGTTCTTACTGTGTACATAAAGTGCGTTGTGCATATCTTTCTTTTTTATTGATCTGTTGTGTTCTGCTATCCTGTCCCGCAGTCTCCTAGTGGTCTTTCCCACATAGTATGCTTCACATGATGTACATGATGCCAAATAAACTAGATTCTTTGTGTAACAATTACATTGCCCTGGACAAGGAATTATGTACTTATAACCACTCACACTTACATATGTACTCTCATTGATGTACCTACAGCATCTACAAAACCCACACTTTTTCATAACTGATTTAAAACTATTCCTTTTCCTTTTTTCCAAAATACACTTTAAATTTTCTCCTTTACTATAAACTATTGTTTATAGAAAATATCTAATATGTGGTTGCATTTTTATATTAATGTATTATATTTTTAGGTAGAACTTGGGAATGTAGAAAGGGATAATGTGAAGTATTGTGTAGTTTATGTTTCAAGTTTAGGTAATTAATTAATTAGGTAGATTAACTGATGGGTGGCCAGGGTTTAACCAATGGGATTTGAACTCATGGTGTATAAAAATGAAAATGGAATGTGTTTTAAAATGACTCTGAAGAAGCCAGATTGCTGGCGAAAGCGCTTAGTCTTGTATGTATTAATAAACGGAAATTGCTCATTCGTTTGTCGGTGGAGTGTGCTTTGTGGTGTTCAACTTGTTCATCAGCATCTGCCCTTGTGGGTGAAATTTTGTTGTTTGTTTAATTGTAATACCACTGGAGCTCTTTGCCTGCATGTGAGTGGGTAACACGCTGTTATGGAAACTATTCTCAAAGAACTGGCCACCGTGGTTGATAGACTGATAAAGGTATACGTTGACAATAAGAATGATGCCCCAGGGGTAGGGGCTGTGAGTCCAACTGACTCACAAGTACAACTTTTTACTCTACATTCCCCTCTCGGATCTATCCCAGCGGGTCAACGGTTGGGGAGGAACTCGTACGCTGATGCAGCGGGTTCACATCAACGGAGCGTGAACAATGTGACGACGGAAGAAGTCCCGAATGGGAGAACACAGGAACAGCAGTTTGATCTCACATCTTGGTTCAGAAGTCCGCGTAGGGGTGAAGGAACCGATTTTAGTAATAGAGCTGTGACTTCTATTTGCTTGAAAGAGCAAATACACCAGTATGAAAAATTATGCACTAAATATCGAGCAATCCAATTAGACACTATGTTCCTTCAACAATCTAAGGAACTCAACCAGGTGCCTATGGGTCTCCGTATTTGGAAGAGACCTATAGGTATTGACGAGGGGTCGACGGCATTTGGTGAACTGACCGCATTATTCAACAAAACGGGGATGGAGATGTTGGATATAATTTTACGGAACAATGAGATTAAATTAACTGAACTGAAAGAAAAGATCAGCAAGTTGCATGTGAGTATTACAACTGATGTTTTATTTGAGCAACAGCAAGTCAATTTTGCAAGGGCTATTAACAATGTTGAGTCATTTGTAATTAAAAACAAGGCAACTAAGAAAAAGAAACTTGAAAGGGATACCTTAGATTATAAAAACAAATGTGCTTATCCACCTGGGTTCAAAACACATGGTCCTAGAATAGACAATGAAAATGTGCAACATAATTTTGTCGGAGGGGGCAACAATGACGAACCCGTGGAGAACGATGATTTTTTAGACATGGAAAATTTCCCCCGACGATCCGAGAGACTACGGAACAGAGAGGCGAATGCGGGGGAACCAGGAACGAGTTATCCCCGGGGTGGGAGAGTGAACAGGAGAGGGAGATACTGAACTCACAAGTTGCGACTGCTGAGACTAATTTTAACACAAACTATGTAGTTAACACATGTGATTTTTTGGACTGTATACATGATGTTAGTATAGACAATAATGTTTTTGTAAACAGTGATAGTGAAATTAAAAGTGACTGTGACGAATGTGATTATGCTATTGACAATAATGAAGAGAACACACATAGGTTGATGTCTGAAGGTAATGAAATATTGCTTATTGAGAACATTGGTTTTCAAGATTTACCTCAATCAACTAGCAATGAAATATGTATCGTTGAAGGTATAAACCACCAAGTTTTAAAGAAAAAAGGTTATTACATGTACAATTACACTGACATGGTAATAGGGGACACACACTTTGAATTATTCTCTAAGGGTATAAATTTTGTACCTATGTTTAAGTTAGACATTGCTCAGGTACTGATGGATGTTAAAATTTTCACTAGGCAGATGCATTTAAAGATGTTTTTTGCACCTGAAAGGGACAACATAAACAGGGGGAATATGAAGGCCATGAGTGAGCAGCAGGGGTTGAAAAGGAAAAGTACATTCATGCCCCCCCCCAATCCGGAGGTTATTTGTTTTGAGAAAGTATTGGAAACATAGTTATGGAAACAGCTAAACAACTTCATTTTGGTCAATGATAACCTCTCACAACAAGAGAGGGAACTTTTAAACTCATTTAAGAAATCTGGTGAGTTTAGATTTATGAAGCCGGACAAAGGAGGAGGTATGGTTATGATGTCTAAAATCAACTACATTTCTGAAATTTCATTAATTTTAAACAATGATGACACATATGTGACAGTATCAAGAAATGAAATTAATAGAGCATATTCTAAAATTGATGTTTTTTTAAATGACGCTTTGTTTCAGGGGAATATCAACGAGGTTGAGTATGAGTATTTAAATGTGAAGTACCCCAAGATACCTACCTTGTTCGGGATCCCAAAGGTTCACAAAGGTACAGAGAGATTACAGTTTAGGCCTATAGTGTCAGCTAGGGGATCAAAAACTGAGGCCCTAGCAGCCTTCATTGACTTCTCTGTTAAACCTGTGATCAGTACCATTGAGCATATCATCAGGGATTCATGGCACTGTCTTGATAGACTTAGAATGCATGAAATGGAAAACAATGAATTTGGTTTTCTCACAACTGACGTTGTGAATCTATTTTCTGAATAGATATGTTTTACAAAGCCATCATTGATAGCGGATTGGTAGAAGGAACTAAAGCAAATTTCTTAATTGAATTAATGGAAATGGTTCTGAAAAACAATTTTATTTCCTTTGAAGGTGAACTATTTCAACAAGTGTCAGGTGTAGCGATGGGTGCAAGATGCGCCCCTGTTTTTGCAAATGCAGTTTTACTTGAATGGGAGAAAACACATATTTTGTCATCCAATAAATACAATGATAGGATATTAATGTATAATAGATTTTTGGATGACATACTAATTTTGTGGAAGGGGGGCGAACAATCAGCTACTGAATTTGTAGAGTTTTTGGGACAGACAACAGAATTTTTAAAGTTTACATTTCATTGGAATAAGGATAGAATCAATTACTTGGATTTAACAATTAGTAAGAAAATGATGGGCTTTGAAAGCAACATTTATAGAAAGGAGAATTATTCAAATTCATTATTGCATTTTACAAGTTGCCATCCCTACCACCAGCGTAAAGGAGTAATTAAAGGGCAAATGGTAAGGACATCAAGGCTGATAAGTGACGAGGTTACTTTCAGAACAGAGATATTCAAACTGATTGGTATGTTTTTAGATCGAGGGTACCCATTGAAATTGTTATTGAGTGTCAGGAGGGATGTCTTTAGAGAAAGACATGGTAAATATGCACCAATCTTAAGTTCTGGGATATCAACTATGACAGCAAAACAAAAAGAAGGATTGGACAACAATGGTGAGGTACGATTAATATTGAAACACAATGACAGGACACAGAATTGGTGGGGATTGTACAAGACGTTTGGAAATACACTTTAAGTGAAGAAATGAAAAAGATTTTGGGTGTAAAACCAACAATAGTTTATAGTAAAGGAGAAAATTTAAAGTGTATTTTGGAAAAAAGGAAAAGGAATAGTTTTAAATCAGTTATGAAAAAAAATGAAAAAGTGTGGTAGTTGCTGTAGGGTACATCAACATATATATGTGTGAGTGGTTATAAGTACATAATTCCTTGTCCAGGGCAATGTAATTGTTACACAAAGAATCTAGTTTATTTGGCATCATGTACATCATGTGAAGCATACTATGTGGGAAAGACCACTAGGAGACTGCGGGACAGGATAGCAGAACACAACAGATCAATAAAAAAGAAAGATATGCACAACGCACTTTATGTACACAGTAAGAACTGTATTGATTTCAGTAGATTGGTATTTTTTGTCATTGGACGGGTTGTGGACTGTGGTGAAGGTGGAGACATAGTCAACAAGGTGGGTGCCTTAGAGACAGAATGGCAGATTAGATTAGACGATGTAGACCCCTCCTCTTAATGACTATATTTCACTTAAACCTTTTTTGAAGCTTAGGTCACAGCAAATTTAATTTCTATTCTCAATTCTATTTATTATAAATTTGTATAGGGTTTGTATTTTTATAGAATATTTCAAAATAATAGGTTTTTAACATTTTTAAAATTGTATATATTATAACACTGAGATAAATACAAATTGTTTAACATTGTATAGAATATAGTAGTATACATGATAGTATTAACGTATATTAACTACTATTATTAACATCATTATTTTTATAAAATATGTAATAGCATGGTTTCAAGAGAAAATATCTAATATGTGGTTGCATTTTTATATTAATGTATTATATTTTTTAGTAGAACTTGGGAATGTAGAATAATGTGAAGTATTGTGTAGTTTATGTTTCAAGTTTAGGTAATTAATTAATTAGGTAGATTAATTGATGGTGGCCAGGGGTTAACCCAATGGGATTTGAACTCATGTATAAAAAAAAAAAAAAAATGTGTTTTAAAATGACTCTGAAGAAGCCAGATTGCTGGCGAAAGCGCTTAGTCTTGTATGTATTAATAAACGGAAATTGCTCATTCATTTGTCGGTGGAGTGTGCTTTGTGGTGTTACTTAGCTAATCAGTTTGTTAGTTTCTTAATTAATATATTTTGGATTATTTGGATAGCCTATATAAAGTGTGAATAAGCTGGTCTTACAATGGTTCGTCTCTAGCTTTTTAGTTTCAGTTTTGGGTAGCACAGTCTCTGATTACTCTATGGTGTTAACAGGGAAGGGGGACTTGGTTAAAAGAATGCTTGTAATGCATTGATTATTCTTAACAGAACTGATCTCTGTAACCACTCCCTTGCTCCAAATAACATGATTATATATACATAAGGAATGTTTTTTGTTGCTTTATATTAACTAGGATCAATTATTTGTGTGTTTCAATTCCATTTTAACTCAACTGTGGACTACATACCATTTTAACTCAACTGTGGAATGTGAAGATTGGGTAAAGATAGGTGAAGGCTGCCAGCCTAGCCAGATCAAAGCTTGGAGATAATTCTGTCATCTGTAAATATTAATGTAAACCACAGGCTTGTTGTCTTAAATGGTAAAAGCAGTGTTACATATGGAACTGGAAAAAAATGTAACAACAGTGCACTCTAATGACCAAGTAAAAGCAGGTTGTAACCCTTTGATATTACAACTCGGAGTCAGTAAATCTAGACTGAGGCTTCCTGCCTATTGTTTTAAGGCCAGAGTTAATGGCCATAATTTGCATGCATAAATGTCCTTTATTGCTCTGGTTTCTGCCCAGAGGTGAATAATGTAAATGTAGTTTCTGTTAGCCTGGGAACCCAGGGAAGTGTGAAGAATGATGTAATGTGAACCAGGAATGTGATTTTAAAAACAGAGAGAATCAGAGAGCATTAAGTATTTTTGCCTTGACCATCCAACTCATCAGCACTGTCTTGCTCTATATGTAAGTTTAACTTAGACTTGTGTTGCAGGAATATGGGGACATGTTTACTGGGAAACTAGAGTGCACCCACCTGGGGCAGCACCAGGTGGATACAGGACTCCAAAGGTCTATTAGGCAGGCCCCTTATAGAGTGTCTGAGAGAGTCAAACAGACTCTAAGGGAAGAGGTACAGGAGATGTTGGAACTAGGGGTGATTCAAGAGTCCAACAGTCCCTGGGCCTCCCCAGTGGTGCTGGTGCCAAAGAAGGACGGCAGCACCAGGTTCTGTGTGGACTACAGGAAATTAAATAGTCACAGAGTCAGATGCTTACCTCATGCCTAGGACAGATGAGGCCCTAGAGCAGCTGGCTGTGGCTAATTATCTTACAACCATTGATCCTATCAAGGATTACTGGCAGGTGCCCTTGACTCCCAGTACTAGTGAGAAGTCAGTCTTTGTGACACCTTTTGACTTGTATGAGTTCACAAAGATGCCCTTTGGGATGAAGAATGCCCCAGCAACATTCCCAAGGCTGGTAGATCATATCCTGGCAGGAGCAGGAGGGTTTGCCCTTGCTTACCTAGTTGATATTGCCATCTACAGCCATACCTGGCCAGAGCACTTTCAGGATGTCAGGGAAGTGCTGGGCAGACTACAGAGGGCAGGGTTCACCATTAAGCCATGCAAATGTGAGGTGGGTATGGTAGAGGACTCCTACCTGGGACATAGAGTATCGAGTGGTAAGATAAGGCCAGCACCTGCCAAAGTGGAAGCCATTCAGGCATGGCCTGCAGCTTTTACTAAAAAGCAGGTGAGGGCATTTTTAGGGACAGCAGGGTACTACAGAAAGTTCATTCCCAGTTATAGTACTATAGTTGCTCCCCTCACAGACCTGACAAGGAAGAACAGGTCAGATAAGGTAGTGTGGACCCCAGCATGTAAGCAGGAATTCCAGAAGCTTAAAGAAGCTTTGTGAGGACCCCCTGTGTTAGCCAGTCCAGATTATAGCAAAGAATTTGTTGTGCAGGTTGATGCTTTGAACCATTAGGGTGGGGCCTGTACTTAGTCAGATTTCTTCAGAAGGAGAAGAGCACCCAGTGGTTTATCTCAGTCGTAGGCTCCAACCCAGGGAGGAATGCTATGCAGCTGTAGAAAAGGAATGTGTAGCCATAGTGTGGTCACTGCAGAAATGTCAGCCTTATCTGTATGGAAGCCAGGGAATTGTTATGGCTAGGCTTGTATATGCCCTAGGGCCAATAGCCTAGTACCAACCTATGAACCTATGAACCTATGGAAGGAAATTCACTGGTATGACAGATCACAACCCCAAAAAACAAGTAATTTCCGTGGTATCCCCGAAGTCTCAAAACAACCCACTAAAGTGTAGTGGGTCTAAAAACAAAACAGTGTAAGAAACTTCTCTGTGTGGAAGATTTTCAGTCCATATATTTCTAGTTAATCACTGTATATTAATCAGATCAGACAATAGTAGTAGAAGTAGCGAACGTAAACTCTTCAAGTCAAAAAGTAATAATAAAAAATATATAATTCTACAGCATTAGTAAGTATTCGAAAGTAATCCAAGCAAGGCAGGCAGTCTGTTTCTAGTCAAAAATCCTTTATTAAGTACACAGACAAGCAAACAAATATAGAGTAATAATTTCCTCACAAGCTTTCTAAATATATATATACTTTTTATCAGGCTTGGGAGTGGTTTATTGTGCTGTAAAACAAAGTGTTATTGGTACACGTTAAATTCACATCCCTTCCCCCATCAGTGTGACATTCGAGCTAGTCCTGCCCTACCTAGTAGCTGTCATAATAATATATAGCCCTAATGTACTTTAATGGTACATCTTATTTAACCAAATTATTATTAAGTCTGTGATTTTATACAAGGCAATATACTACATGGCTAGAAATATATCAACCTTAGTTCATTTTGCGATCAAAAATTATATATAAATATACACATATACATTTTGCATGTAAAAATCAGTTTCTATTTTCATAACCTATTGTTAACAAAGATCGCTTTTGTCCTTCTAGACTTCTTCAGGTCTGTGTACAAGAACCCTAAAAACCTATATAATTGTATAATTAGTATTGTTATTACCATCATTTTGAATAAAGTGGAAAAAAAGAGAGAAAATGTGCTAGAGTGTGTGAATATGTAAGATATCATGGTGTTTAGACATTATTATAGTTATTATAGCAAAATAAATACCATGAATAGAAAATGCAATATGTATAACTTATAACAATATGCATTAAACACAGTGACATGTGCTATAGCTTTTAAATATTAATTCAGCAACCATCATGTGAAAAAATAAGAATTGTAAGATTTTAATAAATGAGCAGTGTTTAGCAATTTTTCAGGTAGGTGTAATGCTTTTGTTGGGTCAGAGCTGAAATTTTCAGCAGTTTGGTATTGCAAAGCATTGGTGACTGACGAAATATGAAAAGGAAGTGAATTTGGGAACAAAGATGGCTGCCGTTCTATAAGCACTGCAGTACTTCAGCTCTTCAAATACCTGAGAAAAAAATCAACCCTGTGGAGTTATACTTAGAGTAAACAAACTAATTGGCAGTTATTACTAATTGACAAGAAGTCACTTTTGGTTCTGAGAAAGAAAAATCGAAAAAAAATACTTGGTAATAGCAGGATTGGATCTGATTGTCAGGTTGACTCTGAACAGAGCACCAAACAAAGGACTGATTGAGCTCACTTTTGTAACTTTTCTTTGGGAAATAAATCTTCGTGCAGAATTTTGAAATGTCAAAGGAGGACAAAAATATGGAAACTACAACTTCCAAAACCAAGCTGTCAGCTTTGCAATCACCGGAGAAAGAATCTTTAATCAAGAGACAGAAAACTATCAAACAGCAAGAGACTGCAAAAACAGGGCCATCAACAAAATCTGATCAACAGGTCACAATGGAAGAAATCAAATCAGCATTGCTACCTATACAGGATGCCTTAAAAGAGCTAACATCTCAAACACTTTCATTTAGTGATACATGTAATCGGATTCTCGAAAGAATGGAGAAAGCGGAAACTAGAATTGCTACCAATGAAGACAATATATTAATGCTCACTAAAAGAACAGAGACACATGGAACTGACATTCAAATGATGCAAAATAAAATTCTGGACTTGGAAGCAAGATCCAGACGTAACAATATAATCATTAGAGGGATCCCAGAATCTATTCAATATAATGACCTGATCACTTCTATTACACAAATATTGAAATACTGCTCAAGGACTCTGAGGTTGTTAAGCAGATGGTCATAGAAAGGGCATAGAGCATACAGAGAATCTCAAGCTTCAAATATACCCAGACCTGTTTATGTTAAAATATTGAACTACCAAGATGTGAGCAAAGTACTGTTAACTATTAAAAATCTGGTGGATCTATAATGTGGCAAAATAATAAAATTTCTATAGCACAGGATTTACCAACACAAATAAGGCAATCTAGACAAATGCTGGCTCCATATTGTAAGTTTCTGAGTGACAAAAATATCAGATTTCAAATGAAATATCCTAATAACCTAATTTTTACTGTGGATGGCATTAAATACTCTGTAAGCACAAGGAAAGAAGCAAGACCTACTTTTTGAAGATTTTAAGGCTCTCCCATCTTCAGAAATGTGAACAGTCCATTTTGGCTTTCTGCAGCACCAGGGAGAATGGGATGTTTCATTTACGACAATCTGAGGCTTTAAAATCCTTTGTCTGTTCTGTTTCTTGTAGCAGGCCTGGAATTTTATTTTCTTATCTTATCTCGTAGTTCCAGTTGATTGATCTGCCTTTACAGTTTAAATAGCTGAGAAGAAAGAGGAACTGCTGGCAGTAAAAAGAAACCTGTTTGGACTTATTTTGCAGGAAAAGGACTGTAAGATAGTGTGTGAAGTCAAAGTGATGCAGGTAAACGCTGTGGAAATGCATTGTGTATTAAAAAGGAGATGGTTATGTGTAGTGGCAGAATAAGGTACTGTAGTTTTTTTTTTATATTTGTTGTCTCTTTTTTTTCCTATATCTCCCTTCTCTTTACTCCTTTCCTTTATTCCTGTAGATAGGTGGTATTATTTCTAACTGATAAATGATGTAAACATGGTTAGTTGATCAGATTTAAACAATGTGCATATAATAATAAAAGAACATAAAAGAAGTTATTTTTTATGTGTAATTTAAGGCATTTTTTCTTATTTCTTCTCCTTTTGCTGTGCTCCCTTCATGCTTTTTTTTCTCTTTTTTTTATTTTAACCACTTGGTTCCTTTCTTATTCACATATGGTTATTACAAATGAAAGTGCCATTATAGTTTTATTTTGAACTGCATTGGTTTTCAATATTAATATGTTAGTAGGTAAGTTGTAGGAGAAGAACAAAGCAGATTAAAGTAGTTAGATCATTTTATTCAGTAGATACAGGATGTTGGGAAATGTTAAATAACTGTCTGCTTTCTATGTCAACTAATATTTAATACTGTATAGAACAACAAATTAGAATGTTATTTGCTATTGCTGAATATAAAGCTGAAGTGAATTGAAGTACATTAGAATCTCAGGGTACAATTAGTTTATTTGTATATCCATAAATATGTACAGAGCTGTAGTTACCTATAAGTAGTGTTTAGTAGGGAATGTCAGAATTAGGCTTTGTAGACGTAGAAGTAGTTGTTGTAGGTTTTTGCATGGGGTTTCATTGTTAAATAATAGAATTAGTAGATTAGTTACTCAGATGGTTTCCAGTAATGTAAAAACCTATGTTCATCCTGGTCCAGAGGAATAGTGGGTAGGCACTGGGTAGGGATAGGATGGCAGTTTTGCTTCCATACAATTGATGATATGCCAACTTATGTTATTCTAAGGTTGCTCAAAGAGATTAGATATCGAGTTATATTTCTAATGAACGTTAAATGTGGATAATAGAATCTTGGAATGTCAAAGGACTCCAGAACATGAAAAAAAGAAAGCTGTTTTTCATTTGTTTCTCAAATCATCAGCATGTTGTATTTTATTACAAGAAACGATATGACTAATGATCAGTGGGAGTCAGTGAAGGATAAGAAATGGGTTAGGAAGATTGTGACGGTGGAAGGAACAACAAATAGTGCAGGGGTGGCAATTTTAGTTAAGAATCACTTTCAGGGAGATATTAGGGATGTGAAAATGGATCAGGAGGGTAGATGGTGTTTGGTCCTTCTCACATCCAAATGTTATGATAAACCTATAGTACTAATATGTGTATATGCCCCTAATGTTAATCAGCATCATTTCATAGCTTCAATCTATTCCATTTTACAGTCATACAATAATTGCTATATAGTGTTGGGAGGTGACTGGAACTCTTATCAAGATCCTAAATTAGACAAGTTGGGTGCTTCTTCAGCGTTCAATAAACAGGCAATGGTAGCATTGAAAGAATTGAAAATGGATTTCAAACTCTATGACCCTTTTAAACACATACACTCACAAGGGAAAGCAGAGAATTTTACTTATTATTCAACCTGCCATAAAATGTGGTCAAGAATTGACTTTTTCTTAATTTCAGAGGTGTTGATCTCAGCTGACCCTAGTGTTTCTAATCAAGTCAGACAACTCTCAGACCATTCAAAGATAACTTTAACCTTAAACAGTAGTAATATGGATACTAAGAGGCTTTGAGGGTATAATTGGTCCTTGAACCCATATTTACTAACCAAGGAAGATATATTAATGGAAGTCAAGGAGATACTTAAACAGTCATTAAATAATATTTCCCAAAATAGACGCCCAATAGATACAGAATGGGCTATAACTAAAACGCAGCTAAGAGGACTATTTATACAAAAAGCTACATATTATAAAAAATTACAAAAGAAGACTCAATTGGATTTAGAAACTAAAATTCAATTACTGGACCAAGATTTGATGAGGAACTATAATGAACAGACAGAAACTGAGCTATTAAGATGTCAAAAAGAACTATTTTTACTTCATAATAGAAATTTGTCACTTTATGAACAAAGAAATTTAGTTAAATATGCAAATCATATTCAAACCCCTCGAAAGCATTAGCTCAGATTATTAACCAGATGAAATCAACACGATTAATTACTGAAATACACTATAACAATACTTCATATACTGACAAGGCGGATATCATGAAGACCTTTGAAAAAATTTTTAATCAGATTTATGGTGAGAAGCAGACACTCTTGCAAGATAAAGACAGTAAAGATTTTTTACAGCGAATCACTTCCCTAATATTGACAAGGAATTTCATAGAGATTTAATCAAACCAATTACAGTTGAGGAGGTGTCCGAAACAATCAAGAAACTGAAGCCTCACAAAGCCCCAGGCCCAGATGGTTTGACCTCGGAATTCTACAAATCTTTTAGTGAGATTTTGAGCAGTGTATTGTCACAGACTTTTAATTATATCACTCTAAATAGAATTAATGATCCTCATTTTAATGCCTCAAGGACAGTTCTGATATTAAAAGAGAAAGGTGATTCCAAAAATCCTGATAATTACAGGCCTATATCACTTTTGAATATGGACATGAAAATCATGACATCCATTCTGGCGAGTAGGCTGAAAAAGGTAATAAACCCAATAATATCAGAGGAACAGGTGGGGTTTATGGATGGGAGGCAGACCATGGATAATACCTTAACGCTCCATACCTTAATCTCTTATGCGAATTATAAAACCTGAATTTGTATCGCCTAATTATTGATGCTCAGAAAGCATTTGATAGGGTTAATTTGGATTATTTATTTGATACATTACCTTATTTTAATATACCGCAGGAGTTTATCTCAATGTTAAGGATACTATATAGAAATGCATACATAAATTTATTTATAAATCACGAATGCTCGAATAGGATAAAAATCATAAATGGTACCCGACAAGGCTGCCCATTATCTCCCATCTTATTTAATCTTTACTTGGAGCCTTTATTTTACACCTTAAGCAAAATGTTTTTTATAATTCTCCTGTACTGTATGGAATAAAGGTTAGGATGGCTGCCTATGCAGATGATTTAAACATATATTGTACCATACCTGTTTTCGATACTGAAAAAATATTAGCTGCAATAGAAATCTTTGAGAGAATTTCCAATTACAAGCTAAATTTTAAAAAATCTAAAATATTCCCATTAAAGACACCCACACCTTTTTCAATGCTACCATTAATAGGACAAGTATTGACGGAAGAAAAGATAAAATATCTGGGAATTGTCTTCTCAACTGAAAATAGAGAATTTTTTATTAACAATGTAAAGTCAACTACAGATCAAATAACATTGCATCTTGAAAGATGGAGTAGATTGAAGTTACCGATGATGGCAAGAGCAGCTATCATAAGAATGAATGTTCTTCCTAGAATGTTATATATTTTTAGAGCTGCACAACTCAGAATTACCAAAACATTCTTCAAACAGCTTCATATAAGATTGGGAAGATTTCTTTGGGAACCTAGGAAGACGAGAATTTCATATGAAAAATTGATGGCTCCAAAAAATAAGGGGGGGCTGGAATTACCGGATTTCGAAATGTACTATTTAGTGATTCAGGCCAATAGGATTTTAAAGACGTCTTACTTCGATAGTGATAATAGAAAATGGACACCCAAATGGGTGCTCTTAATGTACAAGCATATAAATGAAGTGGGAGTCAACACTAAAGCATTACCCTTTTTAAATAATTGGACAATGAGTAAATATAAGCTAATGGAGCACATCAAAAGTTATGTAACGGCAATTCAAACTCTTTTTGCTTCCTTAAATTTACTAAAATATATGATGGTTTTCCAACCGTTTCATAGGAACCCAAATTTAACAATTGGTGGTCAATTAATTGATCTAAAGAAATTCCCTTTAATCATGGAGTTAACTGTACTCGATTTATATCCTTTTCTAGGAGTACCAGTACACGATATTTTAAAAGAAATAGAACTCCCTATTTCCTATTTAATTATAGTAAGACAGCTAAAAGACTTGGTTATAAACTATTTTAATAACTTTGAAATGAAAGGGGAAGATTTAATCATTTCTCGTAATCTATGGGAAGCGCTGTTACAGGATAGAAAATATATAACCGCAGCATATAAATTGATAAAAGAGAGGAAGTATAATAATTATATTCTTTTATCGAGTTACTGGAGAGAGAAATTGATATTCCCAGACGTCAATAAGATATTGGAGGCATTTAAATTAACATTAAAGTCCGAATCCCTTCAGAAATTGGTATTTACGCAGCTGATGATATTTAACAACGCATACTATACTCGTCTCACTTTGCACAAATTTGATGCGAAGAATTCACCCATATGCCCACATTGCTTTGATCAGACAGCAGATTTGCTTCACATGTTCTGGAGTTGTAAGTGCATTTATAAATTGTGGAATTCATTAAAATTGCAGTTACAAAAAATGGGTTACCAAAATTCAACACTCTCTTGGGAGTTTATAATTCTTCATATTCCCCCGGAGAATCTAAATAAATCAAAAACGATTGTAATTATGAATATTTGCCTATTAATGAAATTATATATAGCCACAAATTGGTTGAACCCAGCTCAGACATCGTGGGAAAATTTCAGATCGTTGGCAATAAAACACATCTTAGCGCATAAACTGTTAATTAGTGATCACTAGAAAAATATCAACAACATAAAAATCTGGGAGCAAATTTTTAATATTATTTTGGCTTAAGAGGTTACTATCCACTTTTTCTCGGGAACCAGAATATAGTCTAAATCAACCTTAGATTAGATAGAAAATGTACAGAAAAGACAGATTGTTGGCTTGGATTTGTTAATGTTGGATTTTTTTTTTTTTTTATTATTTTCCTTTTGATTGTTAGTGCTGTACCTTTGATCAATACATGAGGTTGATATATATGTGAAATTAACCAATGGCAGCATTTTGTATATATTGTATATAATGTGTGAATTTGTAATATGGTTGTGAAAAATAATAAAAAATGATTATTGAAAAAAAAAAGAAAAGGAAGTGAATTTCCTAAAGGGACACAGTTGATTACTGTTGCAAATAGGAGAAAAAAAGTGTACAATTAAGATAGTTGGCAACACAAGGAGAAATTTGGGTGCAGGTATGTACTGTTTGAGACAATGGTCCAATTAATTTCATTAGAAAGATTCACTGGAGCTACTGACAGAGTAAGAAAATGTGGTAATGATTGCAGAGGGGAGGGGAGGGAGAGGTGTCCAAGGGCTAAATGCATCTCATAAATACACTTGTTGATATAGTAGCAGTCTCTCCTGAGAGCACCTTCTTAAGTTTGTATCTTGCAGAGGTCTGGGTGATACTGCTCATGGTAAATGTGAGGTGCAAGCAGGGGCGGCTCGTGGCATCGGGCTGCCGGACTGCAGCCCCCTCAAAATAAAAAATAGAAAGAAAAATGATGAAAAATAAAAAAAATTATTTTTTGAAATTCACAGACTTTGCGCAGTAGTCCCGACTACTGTCGGTCTATGCGCATGCTCAAGGCAGTCCGGCAGTCCCCATAGGGGGACACCACTCGCCAGGATTATGGGTCGCGTCCAGACTGCAAGAGCAGCAGCAGGACTCGGGACGGAGCATTAGGATCTCACGGGTCTTTCAGTATTGCGCGGGAAGGATGTACGTTAGCTGGATATATTCAGGTAAGGTGCTTTTACAATGTTTATTTGTGTGTGTATGGTGCTTTTTACCTTTAATTTACAATGTTTATTTGTGTGTGGTGCTTTTTACCTTTAATTTACAATGTTTATTTGTGTGTATGGTGCATTTTGCCTTACTGGAGTTTGTGTATGGTGCTTATGTTTTACTGGAGAGTGTGTGTATGGTGCGTTTTACCTTACTGGAGTTTGTGTATGGTGCTTATGTTTTACTGGAGAGTGTGTGTGTGTGTGTGTGTGTGTGTAAATGCCCCAGGTGCTTATGGTGGTGTGGTAGGGAATACCTCAGGCTTGAACCCTGTACCCTGTATGCAGGTGTTAAAGACTTGAGTTCCCTACCTACCACCATTTGTAAAAAAAATTCAGATTTTTGCCTCATATTCGATCTGATCTGTTCCTCATAATATCTGTGGTTTATAAATGTTGCAATGCTTGATATTTGATGGTGTAGTAGTAGCATTCTTGCCTCACAGCTGCAGGTTCTTGGGTTTGATTCTTGGCTGGGGTTCCTTCTTTGTGGGGTCTGTATCTTCTCCCTGTGTTTGTGTGGGTTTGCTTTTGTGTCCTCCCATGTTACAAAGACATGTCTGCATTATTTCTTCCTGCGCCTCTGCTGAAAATTGTTTATTTGTTCCAAGTCAGACTGTCCTGATTAAAAAATGTTAAATAAAATTGACAGGCATTTGAATTTCAGACTTAAGGGTTTCTGAATGTCTAATTCCTTGCATATTTGATGGTGCAGTGGTAGTATTGTTGCCTCACAGCTATAGGTTTTCTGGTTTGATTCTTGGTTGGGGTGGCTTCTGTGTGGAGTCTGCATCTCCTCCATGTGTTTGTGTGGATTTGCTCTGGTGCCCTGCCATTTTACAAAGACGTGTCTGCAGTTTTAATCCCTGCTGAAAATTGTTTTTGTTCTGTCCGCAGTAAAATTGACAGGCATTTGAATTTCAGACTTCAGGTTTCTGAATGTTTAATTCCTTGCATAACTGATGGTTCAGTGATAGTATTGTTGCCTCACAGCTATAGGTTTTCTGGTTTGATTCTTGGTTGGGGTGGCTTCTGTCTGCATCTCCTCCCTGCATTTGTGTGGATTTGCTCTGGTGCCCTGCCATTTTACAAAGATGTGTCTGCAGTTTTAATCCCTGCGTCTCTGCTGAAAATTGTTTTTGTTCTGTCCGCAGTAAAATTGACAGGCATTTGAATTTCAGACTTCAGGTTTCGGAATGTTTAATTCCTTGCATAACTGATGGTGCAGTGATAGTATTGTTGCCTCCCAGCTCTAGGTTTTCTGGTTTGATTCTTGGTTGGGGTGGCTTCTGTGTGGAGTGTACATCTCCTGCCTGTGTTTGTGTGGATTTGCTCTGGTGCCCTGCCATTTTACAAAGATGTGTCTGCAGTTTTAATCCCTGCGTCTCTGCTGAAAATTGTTTTTGTTCTGTCCGCAGTAAAATTGACCGGCATTTGAATTTCCAACTTCATGTTCTTCAGAATACATAGTAGCACAACCTTTTTTTTTTAGCAATTTTCGAAGTTTATAAGATGAATATTTTAAATTTGTCCCTCTTTTTGGTACTGTATTCCCCCATTTTTGACTTCTGCCAGGTTTTTGTGCTAAGGTTGACAGCTATGGCAAGAACTGAATTCACTGAATAAGTTTGAGGGCTGTATTCCCTCATTACTGGGTTTGTCCAGGTGTTTTGTACTAAGAGGTTGACAGCTATGGTGAGAACTGAATTCACTAAATGATAGCCATTTAAGTTTCAGTCTTCCTCTCTTTACAAAGCAGCTGATGTGGAGTGGTATGTTACTCTGACTGTTTTTTGCTCAGGGACCTTGGCAGTAAAATATATGGTGGCAACACAACATTTTATTCTAGCAACTTTCCAAGATTATACAAGCAATGTTTAATGTGTCCCTGTTTTTGGGCTTTTGACCGCCCCCGCCAATACATTTTGGCTTTTTCCAGTTTTCTTGAGCTGCGAAGTTGAGATGCAGTTGAGTATTGAGTAGATTTTACAAGGAACTGAGAGCTGCAGGGGAATAGAAGTTTAGTGCTTCGCCAAGTTAATACTATAGCATAACAGGCTGTGTACTTGCTTTTGATGCAGAAGGTTGTGGGTTCTACTCCCACAAAGGGTAGATGCTGGCGTACTGAGAATGTTCTCCTTGGTGAAAATACTAACTATGAGTTCGTTATCAGTTTGCCATCCATTTCCTCTTGCAATATTATTACTAGCTTATCATTTTTTTAATGTAATATAGGCAATTTATTCCTGAGGGGCAACAGACACTTTATTTTTCAATGAAACCATGAAATATAAAGGTGATTGCTAGCAGCAACCGCTTCATTAGTTACAGATTTCTTTAATGTGGAATTATTTAGATGACTGACTTCAGAGATTGTGCATATTTACTGATAATGGACTGTAGAATTGTGCATATTTACTGATAAAGGTGGACTGTAGAATTGTGCATATTTACTGATAATGGTGGACTGTGGAATTGTGCATATTTACTGATAATGGTGGACTGTGGAATTGTGCATATTTACTAATAATGGTGGACTGTAGAATTGTGTATATTTACTAATAATGGTGGACTGTGGAAGTCTGAGTAGACTTTTTTATGATAACAATTCTCAACTCGGCACGTTTGCCATTATGGGTGCATATGGTTTGTTCCATTGCGTTGTGGAAAAGATGTTCAAAACAAATTTAAAACACCCTGTAACAAGTGTACTGTATTGTACAAGGAATATAATTTTAGTACAATGAGGAAGGTGTATCAAAGAGCACATGTATGTTTCATAGGCAAGGAGCCTATGATTCCAAAACAGCCCAAAATTAATCTTTATCTGCCACTGGCAAAATGTATTTTCTTTGAATGTGGGTTTCAATGCTGTTTCAATGAATGTGAGTTTCAAGGGCAGAGAAGTTTTAATGCTAAGTTTTCATTGTGAGACTGCATTGCTTTGTTTAACAGATGACTTAGTGTTTGTGCTGTAAAATACAAAATAAAACTTTCAAATGAAGTCCAACTCATCATAGAAGTAAAGCAGTATGCACATTAGTGTTTATGGTAAATGGAGTGAAATAGCCAAGTATAATGGTTCATTGGAATGGCTGCAGAGGCTCCATTCAACCATTATTTTGTCAGGGGAAGGGCAGCAACTCAGACAGGCCCAGCTGAACTATACCTCCCAACTGTCCAGATTTTCAAAGAATGAATAGATTTTTGCTTCTTATTTTTGGTTTGTTGTTCATAAAATTTGTAGTTTTAATTCCTAAATGATTTGCCAGAAGTCACTCTAAGTTTCAGACTTCATAACCTTCAGAAAAATGCATGTTAAAGTAAGAGCTGTTGTATCAACTGTCTCAATTTATACAAGAGCAATTTTTAGTACTGTTTATATGTGCCCCCAATATATTTGGCCTTGTTCAGATTTACTGCATTAACAGGTTGAGAGGTACATGCAAATAAACTGCTTTATAGAATTAGGCATAGCCAACCTCTCAACTGTCCCCAATTTTTGGCTCAAAATGTTGCTCTTCCCCCTTATAATCCCTCCGCAAAATAGCAATTTTGGAAGAAAACATGGAGGGTTTACAATTAAGAAATAACTGTAATAATCAAAGTTATAGATTACTTGAAATGCATGTAGATTCTTTTATATTTTGTCAGCATCTTAAGGTAGCAGTACTAATATTAAAGTGTCCCTTCTTTGACAGGTAGCAGCTGTATTGTGTGTCTATTTTATATTTTTGCATCACGTTTTTGTCCATTTTTCATAAAATTGTGTTTTTTGGCAAATTAGTGACATCAATAAAGACTGAAGTTAGAAAATGACAGACATTTGAGTTTCAGATTTTATACCCTTCAGAAAATTCATACTAATGCAAGACCTATTCTATTATCTTTCTAAGTTTATTAGAGCAATATTTAAAAATTGTCCTTATTGTTGGGCCTTTGTCCCACTTCTGTGTATGGCTTTGTCCAGATTTCTTGCTCTTGAGGTTGAGAGGTATGACACATGTGTCAGGGCCATCACAGTCAGCCAGAGAGATTTCAAATTGTGACATGCTTGTTGCACCCCACTCCCCCATGTAGTGACTCTGGATGTGTCCAAGCAAGGCAAGGAGTAGTTGTATCTACCTTGGATGGGGAGGACACACTGCATAAGTACTACAGTGGCTTTTCATCTGTCCTTGATTTTGCAGAATGGTCTGGTTTCTGTCATATTTTTGCACTGTTGATTTATGCTTATTACTCAAAGTGCCTGTTGCTCTGTGTTTTTAAGTAGCAATGCTTTAATGACCATAAGGTAAGCTTGTCTGAGATCGTAAGATGCAAGTAAGCTTTAATAAGCATACTGTTAAAGAACTGCCAACATTGAAAGCCTTTCTGTTGTTGCCATGCAGAGAATACTTGACTAGATAATGTATAAGCCTTGGGTATTAAAGGACAGGATTCCATTATTTTAAAAAGCTCATTACACTTGTTGGAGACTTCCAGTCATCTCTACAGACTTTAAACGTAAACTAAACAGAATGCCAATCATGTGTGGTCCATAACCTGTACAGTAATCCTTTAAGCAATGTATCTTGAGCTTGTTTCTTGTTTGCTTTTTATTTTTTACTTTTATCATGTTTTCCCCATGAAACAAGTTGTCAGGCAGCAGGTCTTTTTTGGATAAGAAACATTTTTACAAGTGGGGGCATCACATAGATTTCTACTTTCAGCATGTTACTTGGTACTTTAATAAAGCTGAATATATTATAATTAGGACTGCAGTGCAAGGAGAAGTGGTTTGAGTTGAGTGCTTCTGGTTTTTCTTATACTTGATTTTGACTGGCATTCCAGTAATGTATTTAAAAAGTAATTTATTTTTTCATGCCTCACAACCTTTTGTTTCCATCCAGATATTAAGTAAGCTGTCATGCAGCCAATGCATTGAAATATTTTTATTCTTCTACACTTATTTTTGTCTTGATTGGACTTTCATAATGATGGTTTGCCACCCAGGGCAGCGTATTTAATTAAAGTTAGTAAGTTAGTTTTTTGTGGTTTTGTGCATAGCTCCTCCCCTTTATGGTTGACCACACCCCTTCCCTTTGACCCCACCCATTCAGCGTCTCCTGCAGCCCCCCTGTGATTTGAAGTCACCAGCCGCCACTGGGTGCAAGGGTCATCGTAAAGATAAGACTGAAAGAGGACATAGTTTCTGATGATTTAAGATTTCTGTCTACCTCTATTCTGGGAAATGTTACTGCAAGACTCGGAGTAGGCATTAATGCTATCCATAAGGAAGAAAACTCCACTGACATTATTGCTGTTAACTTCAAAAGGGCCCCCCA
>NC_056726.1:1236662610-1236682414 GCF_019279795.1 Protopterus annectens | reverse complement strand
TTTTACTCCTCCAGATTAGATCCTGTTGCAAGGGCATTGCCACATTGTGTTCAAGCTGTAGTGGCAGCCGCCATGGTAGTACAAGCCTCAGCATTATTAGTTTTGTTTCACCCATTACAATTGCGGGTTCCACATTCAGTAGCTACTATACTTTTGCAAGATAAGATAAACTTTTTATCTCCTAGTCGACATTTGTCATGTATGACAGTGCTGCTAACACAGCCTCATATGACCATAGAAAGATGTACTACTCTTAATCCGGCGACACTTTTGCCGACTCCAGAAGAAGGTACTCCACACGTTTGTTTAGAGAGGATTCATGACAAAGTGCTTCCCCGACCAGATTTAACAGATATTCCGTTGATAGATTCTGATCTTGTTTTGTTTGTAGACGGATCAGCAAAGAAAGACACTGTAGGAAAAACACTAGTAGGGTATGCAGTCACCACAGAAACTGAAGTTTTGGAGGCAAAAGGATTGTCAAACATTTATTCTGCACAAGCAGCTGAGTTGGTGGCTTTGACTCGAGCTTGTACCTTAGGGGAGGGTAAACAAGTGGCAATTTATAAAGATAGTCAATATGCATTCTCCACTGTACATGTTTTCGCTCAACAATGGAAGAATAGGGGAATGGTTACTGCGACAGACAAACCAATAAATCACAGAGTTTTAATTTTACAGTTGTTAGATGCAGTGTAACTACCACTTCAGATAGCGGTATGTAAATGTTCCGCACATACCAACAGAAAAGATCCTGTCTCCAGGGGAAATGCCCTTGCTGATATGGCTGCAAAAAAGGCAGCTCAAGAAAATGATTTGCTTTTGTATGACAATGATTTAGAGCCCGGACACCTCTTAGACTTAGAGACACTAAAAGTAATGCAAACATTGACAACACAGAAGGAAAAATGTTGTTGGCTAAAATATGGTATCACTCAACAGGATGGGTTATATAGGGCATCAGATGGCAAAATGGTATTACCCTCAAACCTTTTTAGGTATGCGGCATTGGTTAGCCATGGACCTGCCCATGTAGGAGTACAGACAATGATTCAAATAGTGTCTAAGGTGTTTTGGTGTAAGGGGTTTTCAACTTATGCAAAGCAATTCTGTTTATCTTGTTTATTATGTGCAAAGTATTATGCTCAGGGGGTAGTTAAAAAGTCTCAGCAGGCATTCCCTACCCCTCCATATCCATTCCGCACACTCTGTATGGACTTTATTGAATTGACACCCTCAGAGGGGAAAAAAGGTTCTGTTTAGTCATTATTGATGCTTTTTCTAAATGGGTAGAAGCTTTTCCAGTAAAGCACCCGAATGCACAAACAGTAGAAAAACGTTTGACTACAGAAAAAATTCCCCGATTTGGTTTACCAAGACACATTTACAGTGATAATGGGTCTCATTTTGTTAACCAGATTGTTCAGAAGTTGGATCAAGTGTTTCAAATTGATCTTAAATATCATTGTGCTTACCATCCCCAATCAGCTAGACTGGTGGAAAGTCACAACGGTGTCTTGAAGAGTAAGCTCCGCAAACTGATGGCAGAAACACATAGATCATGGACTGCGTGCCTTCCTTTGGCACTCCTGTATATGCAAATCTCACCTTCCTACAAAGGACTTACACCATTTGAACTTTTGTTTGGGAGACCATATTATGTCCCGCAGTGGCAAGGATTGTTGCCAGCGGAACGTGAGGGGGGTGAGAATTTAGCGGATTATATGAAGAAGCTGCTAAATGTGAAATCTCTTGTAACCAATGACTCCTTTGCAGATTCCAGAAATTAAACCTTGTTAAGCGTGGCACCCGGGGACTGGGTGTGGATCCGAATTGTGAAGAGAAAGAATTGGTCATCCCCCAGGTGGGAAGGCCCATACCAAGTACTTATCTTGACACCTATGGCTGTAAAGATCGCTGAGAGGACTTCGTGGATTCATATCACCCACTGTAAAAAACCCAAGACTTTTCCTTCTGCCATTGATATTGGTCAAACTCCACCGGACCTCTGAGCGCAAAGCCTGGCTACAAAGGGGGATTAGCCCAATAGGGGTTAGTTCGTCTCAAACCCAGTGAAGAAACCAACGGCGCGAGGTAGTCCTTAGGGAGGATGGCCATGTTCAACTGGTACTTGAACTGTCACATGATGATGATTTTGGTGGCGAAAGTAAATATGTCCATACAAGAAGGAACAGTTGCAAGAGAAAAAGGAATGGTGGTGCTGCAAGCGCAAACAGGTGTTACTACTGTGTTTAAGGTGAAACTTTGTGAAGGAATTTTGGACTGTTCTAAATGGAATAATGATAATTTCTTGACTCGTGCAAAATACTTGTGCAATAGAGACTGGACGTCCTGGTCAAACGTTTGGTGGTCAACAGATGTGAATGGATGGGAAACAAGTGGTGCAGTGATACCAGAGAAAGATAAAAGCAGACAACAAAGAATAAAAATTGCGCATTTCCAAGGTACCGAAGTAATTACTATAACCATTGTGTCACCACAAGAAAGTGATTCAGGAGTTTATGGAATCAGAGTGTCTCTTCCAATTGGAACTGATCCTTTGGGGACCCTCCAACTTAAAGTACAAAGCCTTAAAAATGCTACAAGTAAAGCAGATTTTGCCTTCACAGAAGAAGAACAATTGTTACTTGAGACTGGATTCGTACACCATAATGAATGGTTGTCTTGGGTTAGATATAGTACCTGAGAAGCACATTGTGAAAACTGTATTTCTTGTGCTGAAGGTAAACAGCAACTAGCGACAGTCCCATTGATGTGAGATGAAGGTAACCTAACGTGTCTGTTAAAATTATTCTTCAACAAAACTGAAGATAAATGCAAAAATGAAACTCAGCATTTTCCAGTCATAAGCAAAGTTGAGAAACCGCCTGCAGCGATTTCCTATCCAGGTTCGTATATGTGCATTTCCAGAGATGGCACAGGGAAGAATTATGGCAATATGGGACAGAACTATTGCAATGTTACTGTGAATGGCAATGAGAATCCATTTCTGGAGAACCAAACTCACAGTTTAGCAGACGTATGGTGGTTATGTGGAGACAACAAACTCAGATCAAGGCTTACGATTCCCTGGAAGGGAACTTGTGCACTTGTAAAGTTAATTCTGCCATTCTACATTTTCCCAGTTCCAGCAAGCAATTTCGTAAGAGAACCTGAAATAAAGCCAAAGTGGTTGAGTAGGAGAAAAAGAGAGGCACCAAAGCAATCCTTCGATAACGGTGTCTACATCGATAGCATTGGCGTACCAAGAGGCGTACCTGATGAATACAAAGCAATAAACCAAATAGCAGCTGGTTTCACATCCATCTTTGTCTGGATTCAACCTAATAAGAATTTGGACTGGATCAACTACATTTACTATAACCAGCAGCATTTTGTGAACTATACCAAAGATGCATTGAAAGGAATTGCTGAACAATTGGAGGCCACTTCGCAGATGGCATGGCAGAATCGAATTACGTTGGATATGCTCCTGGCCAAAGAAGGAGGAGTTTGCAGGATGTTTGGGACTTTCTGTTGTACATATATTCCAAACAACACTGCGCCTGATGGAAGTATCACTTGAGCTTTGAAAGGTTTGGAAATGTTATCCGAAGAATTGGCAGAGAACTCTGGGGTAAGTAATCCCTTTACAGACTTTCTACAAGCGTGGTTTGGAAAATGGAGTCATCTCATCAGCAGTTTCCTGGTGTCCGTTGGAGTCACTGTGGCTATCGTGGTGGTATGTGGTTGTTGTTGTATACCCTGTATCAGAGGTCTTCTACAAAGACTGGTTGATACTGCTATTATGAAGACGATGTACCAGCAACTGCAACAGACTGGTGAAAGTGAATACATTGAAATGTGACTTTTTGCAAATGTTTTTGAAGTTTAAAAGTTTGTCTTGCCAATGAAGTAATGTATGCAAAGAAAAACTTAGTTTTTACCATATATTGCTGAAATAAAAAGACAAATAAAAAGTGTTTTCAGGGGGGAAATGTTAAGAGAAAAAGTTTTAAAACATACTGTTATTTGTCTTTTTCCTCTTCTTGCAAAGTGAACATGTTATTTGTTGGGATATGCCTATCAAAGATGGGCCTCATCTGTGAACAAAATGCAGCATTGCTTATAAACCTGAATGATATTTGTTTTCTGCATTTCAGAATAAAGAGATTTGGTAATAGCTCAGTGAAGCCTGGGATAAGGACGCACGGCCGAGTAAGAGTTAATTTACTGAAGCAGGCTGTGTGTCCTGGAAAATTTGAGCTGCCATTGTTGAACTGAACATTCTGTACTTCTTGAACATTCTGTACTAACTGCTGGTTTGAGGTAATTTGTGATAAACATGTTTACCACAGGTGTTTTCAATAGCCAACTGTCAACGGTCAGAAATGTAACAAAAAGTTGGTTTGCTTGCAGTATAAAAGTTGATGTCAGTAAACAAGTTGACCAGAGGAGGAGATCATCTTGGCCAACATGCTGTGTAATCTGGTTAGCTGCTAATAAAGAAGTGTTTCATCACCTGAGGCAGATGTGACTCGTTTGAATTTTTCTTCTGACACTTACCCAAAACCAAAATTGTCTGACTCAACACCTGCTACAATCAAATTGCAGAATTTGCTACCGGCGCCCTCTACCGAGCCCACCACTCCCATTCCCTAAAACAACTTGGCTGGCTTGAATTCCCTAATCTCCTAAATTATCATCAACTTTCCTGTGCCAGCTCTGTCCAGTATACTAGAACTACAAATAAAACTACAAGATAAAACTAGACAACTTCGCTCTAGTGACAAAACATTAATCAAGGTGACCAAGACCAACAACACAGCAGGGGACTCCCTCTTCCCTAACTACATAGGCAAATGTTGGAACCCCCTACCTACTGCTATTACCTCAGCAGACTCAAATATTACATTTAAAGACTCCTGAAAGAACACCTAAAGTGCACATGGATATGCACATGTTCCCCACCTGGTTGACCCCTCCCTCCCCGTACTCTCGCCCTCTGACTTCAGCTTCATCATCAATAGAATGCAACTTCTCTGTCTTCCTTCCAGTTCCACCTCTAATTCTAACCCTTTAGTCATTACCCATATGTCACTGCTAGGACACTCTGTTATATATCCACTTCACTTTTCTCTTCACACCTCTAGTCTTACTCTATACTTAAGCTACTTCCTCCTCCTGCTTTTCTTACTTAACCTGTTATCCAATTTCCCATCTCTGTCTCTTCTCCTGCTACTATCCTCCATACTATGTCTAATCTTTCCTCTCTTTGTGTTCAGTCTATGTAAATATGTTAAATCTTAAGCTTCAATGCTATGTTACTAGTCAATGTTAAGTTTGGTACTATGCAAATTCGAATGCTTCTGTATACACCTTATATTTTGCTTAAAATTTAACTGTGGAGCTTTTCTCCCCAGGTCTCCAATGGAAATGGACATGCATCCAGTCGGACTTTCCCGGTCAACAAATGTAAAATAAATAATATAAATTTGTATTCCCCTTCCATCTTCTAGATGCAACTGGGCTAATGAGGTTAAGCACCACACCTGTGGGACCCACCAGTGTAGCTTGAAGAATGTTAGACTTTTTGATCACTTCTGTAGTTCAGTTTGCATTTACCAATGCTGCTGACCAGTTGCAGCATTTACTTTATGCACTGGCATTACTATATTCAACCTCAAATTTATTAAAAAAAAATTAACAGGAGACAATGGACCAAGCAGTGCAGTAACAGTTGAGACTAGTTGGCATCGATGTGATGTGGAATGGAACTTCATGTATTCCACATTCCAGTCATGATTTTCCACAGGACCAAATCAAGTACCAACATGGTCATCCCATTCAGGTATATTATAAAACTAAGTTAAATAAAGGAGCATTATTATGGTGCAAATTCCCACACTACCATTATTTGTAGTAAATGCGGTGCACTTTTACCCCAACACTAAACACCTGGTTCATTTTGAACTCTAAAATTATCAGTCACACTTTAGTTTGTTTACCAGGGATAGTACACTGATCACTATGGACCACTTACAGGCACAGTGATCCCCAAAAAAAAAAATAGAACAAATTCTGTATATTCACAGAAGGTAGAAAATGAGCATGCTTATTTAGAGGTAGCCATTAAAATGAACATTGGGAACTGCAATTAAAGCCTTATTGTTTCTTTCAAAGTAAGGAACTCCATTCACTTTTAATACATTTCATAGCAGGTAACCTTCAAGGTCTGTAAAAGGCACTGGTATCTCATGCCCTTATGGAGATGAACAGCACAGCATGGGAACACTGGTCAGAATACAAGTGCAGTATGTTAGACCAAATAAGCCCCCATATTTGGAGGGGTAAATTTGTAAGTACTAGCAAAAGAAGCTTACAACAGAAATACAACTCAAGTGCCACACTGACAGCATTGTTTGAGAAAAGGTAGTCAGTAAAACAGATCACACTTGCAGGTTCCATACAGCATCATTGAGGAATAGCAGCCAGTACCCACCCTGACAGCTCATATGTTCCCTTGTGAGTCTTACACCCACCCAACCACCACATTTCCCATTACTTGATGGGACCTTGACAAACCATAGTACAAATAATGGTATCATGTTGAATTAAATGGACCTACAGAACCATTCTATTTCCCCCAATATTGTCCAAACATGGAAGGTATGAACTGAGGGGATGCAGATCAGGCAGTACCCAATGCTATGGAAGAGGATGGGGCACTAAGCAGGTGCTTGCATGACTATTCTGGCAGACCATATCAGTTCTATAGTGCTGTTTCCTAGATAACACTCTTCTCCTTAGGATTATAGGAGGTTACTAGGCTAATGGCCCTGAGGCCCTTACAAGCCTAGCCAAAAGTTTATCCCCAAAAAAGAAACCTCAGTCAGTACCTGTTGCCCCTGTCAGTGAGGGACAAAGGCAGAGCCCCTGGGACAAATATGTAGTTTCCCACTCGCTCATCGAGGTTGCGCTTGAAGAGGGTCAGTAAGGTACTCTGGTTGATGTGTACAGGAAGTCTATTCCAGAGATGGGGCAGCCTCTGGGAGACAAACCTGTCTCTCCAACAGGTTTTGTTGATATTGCACATTAGATTTAGGCCAATTGAGTGGGTAATGCATGAGGAGTTACACTTACGGATATGGAGCATCTCTAGTAGGGCAGGGTCTGATATTGCCTTGTAGGCAAGACACAGAACACCTCTGAACAATCTGTATGATACATAGTAGAGTGATGGTGATTTGAGCCTGTCCACATAGGACAGGTGTTGGTGGCCATGGATACACTTTGTGAGGTATTTCTGTGGCCTTTCCAGTTGGTGCAAGTGTTTGGAGAGGTACATACCAAATGGGGGGGTTATACTCAATTATAAGTCTAATAAGGGAGGAGTACAGAGAGGTAATAACCTCCTTTTTTCTTGATGCAATCCCTTTACTTATGAGATGAACCAGGTAAAAGGCTTTTCTGACCACTGCTGCCACATGATGGTCAAATGTGAGATTGTTGTCAACCTGAGTACGCAGGTCTCTCAGCACAGGTTGTGTGCTTAGGGGGTTGCTGTTGATGTTGTAATCAGTAGGGCCGTATTTTTGCCAAATGGTGTGATTATAGGTTCATAGGTTGGTACTAGGCTATCGGCCCTAGGGCCTATACAAGCCTAGCCATAACAATTTCCTGGCTATTTCTTCCCACACTATTTACTTCCCTGGACCCCTGTCTAACAGGGTGATTGACGTGATCCCTGGGGTGAATTTCCTTTCTCCCATCCAATCATCAAGGTTCCTTTTGAAGAGGGCCAAAGAGGTGCTCTGCGTGACATGTATGGGCAGTCTATTCCAGAGTCTGGGGAGTCTTTGGGTCAGGAACCTATCCCTCCAGCATGTTTTGTTTATTGTGATGACAAGGTTTAGATCCCTGGAGTGTGTGGCTCTGAGGGATTGGGATTTCTTTAAGTGCAGCGTGTCCAACAGCTCTGGGTTTGACATGGCCTTGTATGTTAAGCAGAGAATGCCTTGGAGTAGACAATATGCGACAGAGTATAGCTGGAATTTTTTAAGGTGGTCAGCATAGGGCATCTGCTTTAGGCCTGTGATTCTTTTAGTGAGGTATTTCTGCAGCCTTTCCAGTTGTTGCAGATGTCTTGAGAAGTACATACCAAATTGGGCATTGTATTCTATAATGGGTCTAATGAGGGATGAGTACAATGGGACATTGACCTCCTTTTTTCTGGATGAAAAGCCCTTAGTGATGAGGTGTGCCACATAGAAGGATTTTCTGACTGTTGTGGTGATGTAGTTATTGAAGGTGAGACCACTGTCCACCTGTGTCCCTAAGTCTCTCATCACACTTTCGGTGTTTAGTGTACTGCCACCTATGTGGTAATTCATGGGTACATGTTTTTTCTCAAAGGGGATAACTATACATTTCTTGACATTGAGCTTGAGCCCATGGCTCTGGCACCAAGCATCTGTTTCTGTAAGGCCCTTTTGTAGAGTATCGACATCATTTGGGGATTCATTAATGGCTCCCAGTTTGCAGTCATCTGTGAACTTTGTTAGCCAGAGTCCCTTAGTGTTGGCCCATACTTCAGAGAAGTAGATACCAAACAAGAGAGGTCCCAGGACTGAACCCTGAGGTACTCCACTTGTCACTTGTCTGGAGCTGGATTTGGAGTCAGCTACTTTTACAGTGTGAGTTCTGTCAGCAAGCCAGTTGGCATCCCATCGAGTGATATAGGGATTAATGCCCAGCTTAGTAAGTTTATCTATGATTCCAGAGTGGGGGATGGTGTCAAAGGCCTTGGCAAGGTCCATATAGGCTGTGTGGACTGCCTTACCCTCGTCCACAGCTCTGGAGACTGATTCAAAGAAGTCAATCAGGTTCAGGAGACAAGATCGGCCCTTCATGAACCCAAACTGGATGGGGTCCAGTGTTTTAAGGTTGCCAAAGTCTTTGTTTATAAGTTTCATGATAATACATTCCATGGCCTTGCAGATCAGGCTCATCAGACTGATGGGGCGGTAGTTCCCTGGATCCAAGTAGGATCCCCCCTTGTGGAGTGGGATAACTGTAGCTGTGCGCCACTCAGTGGGCATGTAGCCTGAGGTGAGGGTATGAATAAACATGACACTTAGGTGAGGTGCCAGTTCATTTTGTAGTTCATGTAGTACACAGCCCGGGATGTCATCTGTTCCCATGGATGCTGTATTCTTAGCTTTGGAGAGTGCGTTTTTTACCTGTGTGGCTGTTATTACCAGAATTTGGCAATCTTCTGGTATTGAGATGGGCCATTTAGGGGGTGAGAGGGGGGTGAAGTTGGCACTGAATCGATCTGCCAGGATATTGGCAATATCCTTGGGATCAGTATATAGGTTCATAGGTTGATACTAGGCTATCTGCCCTAGGGCATTTATAAGCCTAGCCAGAATGTGTTTGGCTTTCACCACCCTTTTAGATTAGTTGACTGTGCCTCTGTATAGTAGGTCACAGAAGGTGGCCCTTTTAAGTTTAGTTTACTGTACCTCTGTCAAGCAGGGAGACAAAAGAGATCCCAGGGGAAAACTTACGATCTCCCATCCACTCGTCAAGATTTCTCTTGAAGAGGGTCAGTGAGGGGCTCTGCCTAACATGGATTGGGATTTTGTTCCAGAGTGAGGGGAGCCTCTGGGATATGAATCTGTCCCTCCAGCATGTCCTATTTATTTCTGTGCTGAGGTTCAAGTCCCTGGAGCATGTAGCTCTAAGGGATTTGGATTTCCTGAGGTGAAGCATGTCCATTAATTCTGGGTTGGACATGGCTTTATACATCAGACACAGATTGCCTCTGAGTAGGCGGTACACATCTGAGTAGAGCTGGAGTTTCTTTATCCGAACTGCATAGGGCATCTGTTTGAGCCCCTTGATCCTCTTGGTGAGGTACTTTTGGGGTCTTTCCAGTTGCTGCAGGTGTCGGGTAAGGTACATCCCAAATGGGGCATTGTATTCAATTATGGGCCTGATAAGTGATGAGTAGAGGGGCACAATGACCTCTCGATCTAGATGTGAACCCTTTTGTGATAAGGTGGGCTATATAGAAGGTCTTTCTAACCACTTTGGCAACGTGATTGTCAAAGGAGAGATTGCTATCTACTTGGGTCCCCAAGTCCCTAAATACTTCTTCCGTACTTAATGGATTGCCACCTATGTGGTAATTTGTGGGCACTTTGTTTTTCCCAAAGGGGATGACTATGCACGTTTTGGCATTTAGCTTTAGGCCATGGCTCTGGCACCAGTTATCCGTCTCTGTGAGACCCTTTTGGAGGATGCTTGTGTCAGCCAGAGTCGATTACGGCACCCAGTTTGCAGTCATCTGCGAACTTGGTCAGCCATAGTCCACCTGTGTTAGCCTGTACCTCGGAGAAATATATACCGAACAAGAGAGGTCCCAGGACTGAGCCTTGTGGGATGCCACTTGTAACTGGTTTAGAGTCTGACATGGCACCTGCTATTCTGACCATGTGGGTTCTATCCCTGAGCCAGTTTGCAACCCATCTTGTGACATAGGGGTTGATATTTAAGCTGGTGAGCTTATTTATGATGCCCGAGTGGGATATTGTGTCGAAGGCTTTTGCGAGGTCCAGGTAGGCTGTGTGGACTACCTTCCCTTCATCTATGGCTTTGGTAACTGTTTCAAAGAAGTCGACCAGGTTCAAGAGGCAAGATCTGCCCTTAACAAAGCCAAATTGGGTAGGATCCAGTGTCTGGACGTTCCCAATGTCTTTGTTTATGATTTCCATGGTGATATGCTCCATAGCTTTGCAGACCAGGCTAGTCAGGCTTATAGCGCGATAGTTTCCGGGGTCTGTTGTGGCACCACCTTTGTGGAGTGGGACCACTGTTGCTGTACGCCACTCCTTGGGTACATATCCTGTAGTAAGGCTGAGATTGAACAGTGACTTTATATGAGGGTTTAGTTCTTCATGGAGCTCATGTAAGATGCAGCCCGGGACACCGTCTGGTCCCATTGATGCTGTGTTTTTTGCTTTGGAGGGGGCAGCTCTCACCTGTGCATCTGTGATCTCAGGAAGGCTACACTCTGTTGGGATAGACATTTGCTCTTTTGGTGGGGAAGGGGGGGGTGAGAAGTTTGCTCTGAACCTTTCTGCCAGGATGTTGGCAATGTCTCTGGGTTCAGTGTATTTTTTGTCATTTTGCACTAACTCAGAGCATATCTGGGAGTTGCCTCCCAGGTTTCTGACATAACTAAAGAAGGCCTTGTGATTATCTTTAGTGTCTTGTGCAATTTTTCTTTCAAAGCTGGCCTTAGATGATTTTATGAGGGACCGTAGTTTGTTGCTAGTACTGATCAGAGACGCCTTCCCTTTTCGGGATTTTGCTCTATTATGTAGTAGCTTTCTCCTTCTGTTGTATAGCTTATTTATGGCCGGTGTCCACCAGACAGGTCTCCTGCCTTTGAAGGAGTGAGTCTTGGTTTTATTTGGGATAGCATGCTCCATGCATTCCTGTAGGTGTCCATAGAATGCTTTTCTAAAGGATTCTGCATTTTGAGCCGTATTTTCCACAGGCCCAGGGGCTTTGAAGGATTCCACCTCAGTTTTGAGAAGTGTGAAGTTTGCTTGTGAGAAGTTCTTCACCGTGGTTTCCTTGGCTAGGGGTGGGGATGGAATATGGATGTCCAGTGAGATTAGTTTATGGTCTGATCTTACCAATGAGGGGTATACCTCTGGTGTGGAACATAGAGACCCCATGTTGATGATGACCAGATCCAATATGTTTTCCCCTCTTGTGGGAGTGGTGACCAGTTGTTCCATACCATTTAAGTTTATAAATTCTAGGAACCATTGGGCGAGGGTGTTTGGGCTTGATTAGTTTTCCCAATCAATGTTTGGGTAGTTGAAGTCACCCAATATAATGGTGTTTGGAGAGACCTTCATATTCTCCAGTGTTCTCAGGAAAGCTGAGTGAGGTTCCTGTGTTTGGGAGGGTGGTCTGTAGCAGGCTACAAACTGAAAGGCAGTTTTGCCCACTGTTAGTTGCACATGGATGGTCTCTGCTGCTTCGTGCAGTGCCACTAACCTGGAGGTGTGGGTATCTTTGATAAATATGGATACTCCCCCTCCTTTTGTGGTTCGGTCCGAGTTTTGGGGCTGGAAAGCATGGTATGAAGTATAACCTGTTAGTGCTGGGGTGCTCTCAGGAACCTTGAATCAGGTTTCTGTTACTGTACAGATATCGATAATCTCCATACTGAGGAGAGTCTCGAGTGCGTGCATCTTGAGGTTTAGACTTCTGGCGTTGAGCAGCATTACCCTTAGTTATTTAATGCCATTCTGTTGTAGCTCAGAGCAGATCTGAGCATTGCCATTTAGATTCTTGACATAGTTATAGAATGCCTTGTGGTTGTCTTTGGAATCTTTGGCAATTTTATTTTCGTAACTAGCTTTGGAGGATTTTATGAGGGATCTCAGCTTCTTACTGAGGCTGGTAAGGGAGTTTTTTGCATCCTGGGAATTTCTTCTTTTCTGCAACAGTCTCTTCCTTTTGTGTTTAACTTAAGGTCATGACTTTGGCACCAGTTATTTGTAGCTGTGTGACCCTCTTGCAGTATGTTAACATCATATGGGGAGTCAATGACAGCACCCAACTTAACAATTTTCCCAGCTTCACAAGTTTTAAAAGACTTGAGATCAGACATACCTCTATGAGCCCAGCCCATTCATCCCCTTGCTGCAAGATTCTTCTAGTAAGATTAGTCATGGGTGTCTTTTGTGCTAATGTCACCCAGCAATGAAATAAAGGCATTTGTGGTATGAACCCTGTCCCCGGTGGCCAATAGGAATACCAACATAGCTACAAAGACATCCTGTTCCTCCATATAGTATGCTTGCCTCCACACACCCTGTGTGGTGTGTTATTAGGGACCACCACATCTATGTTCTTCTGCACTACATGCCTTGTGACATACAAGGCAGTGCTTCACAAGAGCAGAAGGGCTTTCATGGAACACTCTCTTCCAAAAGGATGGATGGGAATGTGGCATAAACTTCTCATCCCACCCTCTGCCCAGGAGATACCCAACCCATTAATCACTGATCTTCCCAGTACTGGACACCCTTTGCAAGATTTAACTATAGGGTGGGGGCAATCATTCTCTTTGATTAAGGGTCACTCGTTGCACCGTCCTGGTTGGTTTCTCTATCACCCGCACTAATATACAAGTCACACCACTGTCAGGGCTTCTATCGTCTTATAGTCATTGCTGCTGTATTGGCTGTGGACTGAAAATATTAACCTTAGCAATGCTCGTCACAAAGATGTTGTCATTTTTACGAAGGTAAATGTTAATAGTGAGATGCTCATGGAAAGAGAATATATTAACTGTTAGCACTTTAAAAAGTTATTTTTGTTATTTTTGTTAAATTTAATTGTTAGGCTAACACACTAAAGTGCGCTAGCTGTTTTATAGCATTTACTGTTTGTTACTGCATCTTTTCTCCCTTCTCTGTGAAAAAAAAAACAAAAACAAAAAAATATCCTTGTTTTCCCGCTTTTCTGAACTAGAATAGTCCAGTCTTCAGATTTTGCTGATCTCTGGGCTTTGTCTTGGTTTCTGTGCTATCCATACCCTTATTTGGATAAGAGGAAGCTTCTTTGTTTCACCAGTGGGAGTGGGGAGCACTGAGCAACCTATTTGTCCCTAGAGGATTGGTTCCAGCCCTGAAACTTGTAGTTTATTGGCCATTTTGGGTCAATTCCTGGCTCTTTTCAACCCCCTGCTATAAAGCCCGCTTTTGCGCTCTTTAGCACGTTTTAGCGCGAATTAGCGCGAAGTTGCTCATAGAGCAGCATAGGTTAATCAAGTTTAAACTATTTCTGGCTCCGTAAAGTCTGCTCTTCAATTTTTCCCTTAGAACTGTTCTACTTGCAATCTATACAGCCTATACTCTATCTGAAAAGCTCAGCACTTGCTCCTAAAGCATTTATTTATACAAGTAAAGCACTCTTAAACAAAAGAAAGTACTTCATTCACCTAAATTCCCTTGAGTACCCATTTCCCTATAGGTCCTTTCTGACTCAGTTACACAGCAATCTTTTTCACTATTTCTAGCATGTCGAAGGGTCAGTTGCTAGCGTCCTCTCCTGTTCAGCTGGTGAATCTGGGAATCTTGAGGCAATGTTACAATTGCCTCATGTACACAGACAACCCTCTCCTCCTCCCAACAAATACAAATATATGCGAGAGATGCAACTATATAGCCAAACTGGAGGCTGAGCTCCCTCAATTCAGTACTGGCAAGACCAGTCAGGAGGAGAAGGTAACCACGCACACCACAAACCCAGTCTCACATAGAACTATCACAATTGCAAACCAAACACATAAACACACAAAAACATACTCGGAGGCACTGATTAAAAATCTACCAAAACAACAGAGGCCTCCAAAGCAGACACCCAAGCAACCGCCATCTCAAGACATAGCACATGCAACACATAGTTCACATAGTCAGTGTGCTAAACAGTCACAGCCCTTAAGGCCAAACAACATGCCAGACACACTTGTAATAGATGACTCCATAGTCAGACACACTGACGTACCGCTCACCAGACTGAACAAGGAGAGGGTCACAGTAAGCTGCCTGTCGGGAGCTAGAATCCGCCACATAACACAAGCACTCAGGTCACTCCACAGCAAGTACAAATATGACTCAGTCATTGTACATGCCGGTGTGAATGACCTGAGACGTACCTCGCTGGACTACATGAAAAGAGACATAGAGGAGCTCTCTGATTATGTAGCCCAGGCCGGTATGACCCTGACCCTGAGCAGCATCTTACCCTCACCAAGAATGATGCCACAGTACAAAGACAAAATGATCAGTTTTAACATTTGGCTTAATTACTGGTGTCATTCTAAGGGGATCCAATGTCTGTCTGCTTGGGATGACATGCTTGACAAGCCACGCTGCTTCGCAAGGGAAGGCTTGCACCTGTCACTCCTGGGCTTCCGGATATTGGCCAAGGCTCTTGCCACCCCCATAGTGCCTTTTTTAGGCAAGGCTCAAAGGACAAACCTACCTCCCTAGAAAACACAAGTGGAAAAAAACTAAGGGTAATGCTGCTCAATGCCAGAAGTCTAAACCTCAAGATGCACGCCCTCGAAGCCCTTCTCAGTATGGAGAACATTGATGTCTGTGCAGTGACTGAAACCTGGTTCAAGGCTCCTGAGAGTACCCCAGCACTATCAGGTTTTACCTCATATCATGCTTTCCGGCCCCAAAACTTGGACCGAACCACAAAAGGAGGGGGAGTATCCATATTCATCAAAGATACCCACACCTCCAGGTTAGTGGCAACGCACGAAGCATCGGAGACCATCCAGGTGCAACTAACCATAGGCAAAACTGCCTTACAGTTTGTAACATGTTACAGACCACCCTCTCAAACTCAGGACCCCACACAGCCTTCCTGAAGACACTAGAGAGTATGAATGTCTCTCCAAATACCATTATATTGGGAGACTTCAACTACCCAAACATAGACTGGGAACATTACTCAAACCCCAACACCCTAGCCCAAAGGTTCCTAGAATTCATAAACTCAAATGCAATGGAACAACTGGTCACCATTCCCACAAGAGGAGACAATATACTAGACCTGATCATCACAAACATGGGGACAAAATGCTCCACACCGGAAGTATATCCCTCTCTGGTAAGATCAGACCATAAATTAATCTCACTGGAAATCCACATCCTGCCCTCACGCGCTGCACAAAAGACCACAGTGAAGAACTTCTCAAAAGCCAACTTCACACTTCTTAAGACTGAAATGGTATCCTTCAAGGCCCCTGGGCTAGTGGAAACCACAACCCACACTGCTGAATCCTTTGCAAATGCCTTCTACGGGCACCTTCAAGAATGCATGGATCATGCAATCCCAAATAAAACCAAGACCCATTCCCCCAAAGGCAGGCGCCTGGTCTGGGGGACTCCAGCCATAAACAAACTCTACAACAGGAGGAGGAAGCTACTACATGACAGAGCAAAATCCCTAAAAGGGAAGGCATCTCTGATCAGTACTAGCAAAAAACTACGATCACTCATAAAATCATCCAAGGCCAACTTTGAGAGAAAAATCGCAAAAGACACAAAAGACAATCACAAGGCCTTCTTTAGCTATGTTAGAAACCTGGGTGGAAACTCCCAGATATGCTCAGAGTTAGTCCAAAATGATACAAAATACACTGAACCCACTGACATTGCCAACATTCTGGCAGACAGGTTCAGTGCAAATTTCTCCTCCCCCTCCCCCCCAAAAGGAGAAATAACTATCCCAGCAGAGTGTAGCCTCCCTAATATCTCAGATGCCCAGGTGAGAGCCGCCCTCTCTAAAGCTAAAAACACAGCATCAATGGGACCGGACGGTGTCCCGGGCTGTGTGCTACATGAACTCCAAGAGGAACTAAACCCACACATAAGGCTGCTGTTTAATCTTAGCCTTACTACAGGATACGTACCCAAAGAGTGGTGTACGGCGACAGTGGTACCACTTCACAAAGGCGGTGCTTCTACGGACCCTGGAAATTACCGCCCCATAAGCTTGATGAGCCTGGTCTGCAAAGCTATGGAGAGGATCATTATGGAACTCCTAAACAAAGACATTGGGGATCTACAGACATTGGATCCTACCCAATTTGGCTTTGTCAAAGGCAGATCCTGCCTTTTGAACTTGATCGACTTTTTTGAAACAGTCACTAAGGCCATTGATGAGGGTAAGGCAGTTCACACAGCCTACCTTGACCTTGCAAAAGCCTTTGACACAATACCCCACTCGGGCATCATAGACAAAATCACCAGCTTAAATGTAAACCCATATGTCACAAGATGGGTTGCAAACTGGCTCAAGGACAAAACCCACAGGGTCAGAGTTGCTGGAGCTATGTCAGACTCTAAGCCAGTCTGGCGGTGTCCCACAGGGCTCAGTCCTGGGACCCCTCTTGTTCGGCATTTATTTTTCCGAGGTACAGGCAAACATAGGAGGATTGTGGCTGACAAAGTTCGCAGATGACTGCAAACTGGGCGCCATAATTGATACTCCAGCGGACACAAACATCCTTCAGAGAGGCCTCATAGAAATGGATAATTGGTGCCAGAGCCATGGCCTTAAGCTGAATGCCAAAAATGTATAGTCATACCCTTTGAGAAAAACAAGGTACCCACAAATTACCACATAGGTGGTAATCCATTAAGTACGGAAGAGGTAATCAGGGACCTTGGGACCCAGGTTGACAGTAACCTCTCATTTGACACTCACATTGCCAAAGTGGTTAGGAAGACCTTCTATATTGCCCACCTTATCATGAAGGGTTTCACATCTAGATCAAGAGAGGTCATTGTGCCCCTGTACTCTTCTCTTATCAGGCCAATGATTGAGTACAATGCCCCATTTGGGATGTATCTTACCCGTCACCTGCAGCAGTTGGAAAGACCCCAAAAGTTCCTCACCAAGAGGATAAAGGGTCTTAAACATATGTCATATGCTGCCCGACTGAAAAAACTCCAGCTCTATTCAGTCGCATACCGCCTACTCAGAGGTGATCTGTGCCTGACGTACAAGGCCATGTCCAATGCCGAATTAATGGACATGCTCCACCTTAGTAAATCCAAATCCACCAGAGCCATGAGAGCAAGAGACTTAAACCTCAACACAGAAATAAATAGGACGTGCTGGAGGGACAGATTCATAACCCAGAGGCTCCCTACACTCTGGAACAGAATCCCAATCCATGTTAGGCAGAGCCCCTCACTGACTCTATTCAAGAGAAATCTTGACGAGTGGATGGGAGATCGTAGGTTTACCCCGGGGGTCATCTCTGTGTCACTACTAGACAGAGGCACAGTAAACTAAACCCTAAAAGGGCGTAGTAGTCTCATCCTAAGGGGTGGTGAAAGCCACACACACTCTGGCTAGGCTTATAAATGCCCTAGGGCAGATAGCCTAGTACGAACCTATGAACCTATATGTTCAGTGTATATACAGTATATTCAAGGGATGAGAAGTCATCTTACCCTGAAGTGTATCATTTGGACTAGAGTAGATAGTTCACTGATTTCAAGCACAAAGCCCAGAGGGCTGGAGGTCAGTGTGCTTTGGAGAGAGAATGACAGTTGTGTTACATCTTGGTTGCCAGGGTTGATCTGAGAGATCTACTCATACTAGCCTCTCCTGCCAGCACAAGTGTTAAGGATAGTTGTATTAGATGATCCCCTAAATCACATACTGCATTGTAAACCACCAATTATGACACCCAGAGCAGTTTGTGTAATAGCCAGTACTTCATTCAAACTCCCTTATGGCAATGTTTAGCTTAAAACTTTTTGGAACCATCACAAAAAATCCAGCAGTAAAAAGTCTGCCCCATACTTATAGGAGGTTCGATTTTCATAAGACTGCATGCCTATTGTATACAAACCATTTCAGTACTCCTATAGATACCTACAGGAAAGCTGTAGTGCAATAAAGCCAGTGTATATTTCTTAGTTATGGGAGAGTTATTCTTAACTCTTTATGGAACTAGTTTGTGTAGATGTTCCTGATGTCATCCCACTCAGGTTTTGACATATATTATTAAATGGAGCACAGTCTCAATAGATAGGTTTTATTTGTTCACACACAACATCTGTCAGCTTTTTGAAGTCAGTTTTGGCATTTCCATCACATTTTTCAGCCATGAGGTCCAGCAGAATTCCATAATAGTTGTTAGAACTAAAGTGCAGAAAGTCATGCAAAAAAGAAAACAAATATCAGTAGTCCACACACATGGCATATTTGGACAGCTGGTCTTGCTAGACAAATTGGATATTTGTTGGGTGGATCAGGGCAGTGTATTGTGGTCTGAGGCCCTGAGCATTTTTCGTAATCCTGAAACCATCACCCAAGTTTCCATACCAGCACAGAGTGGGGTATCATTGGTCGGTCTTTAATGCTACACCTCAAATCTACCATGGAGCACTCAGAATGTGCAATGTCATTGTCCCAGATGATGTGCTGGAAACAATGCCATCCCATGCTGACCTGCAAACTTATGCCACCCTTAATGTCAACCTCCAATGCAGATACTCTACTACACTACTTATGAAGTTATGGCTATGGTAACCGAGGGCTGGTATAGTTTAGGTATAAGAACTAATGTGTTACTACTTTTGCCCAAGACCCCATTTGAGGCTCAAGCAGCAAGAAAGGGACATCTTCATACATACATCAGCACATCCTGAGTTTGAAAAAGGGAACTTCCTTTCAGAAGTCAGATTATAGTACCAGCAAACAAAGAGACTATTTTTGTTTTGTCCACAACTCTGGAGGCACAACAGCTATAATTAGGAGTGACCCAGAGAATGGGAAGGGTTACTAACACCAGATGTAAAAAAAGAAAGTAAAGGATTACATGACCGATGGAGACTTTACTAGTCATCTTCTCACTGCGCCATGGCTACATACTAAAATTCCCCACCAGCTGGTTTGTGAAGCAATGCAGACACTGAGACCTGTTGCTCATGTCCCTTTAGTAGTGGTTTCACTTTGTTATCCTTCTCTGCTTTTAATTATTCCAAGAATCATAGCCCCTTTCTTAACTTTCCCAGGCTGCACTCACTAGTTTCAATTTCCTAGTCGTATCTGCAACTTAATTCAGTTGGATAAATGTGTAGCATATTTTGTATATGCCACCCCCCAAGAGTAACAGAAGAAATCTCAACTTTTGGTCACATTGGCCTACTCTCCACATCACTTTGAAGGTCAC
>NC_056726.1:1236579463-1236662110 GCF_019279795.1 Protopterus annectens | reverse complement strand
TATGCCATGTCCCAGACAACGGTAAAAAAAAACAGGAACGATAATCAAAACCAATGCAGGCAAGTGTAATGCAACACCAAAGGCAACAGTGTTGCAGTGCCAACGGTAAAACACGGAAGATAATCCACAGATACGGCCGCACAGACACACCTTATGACATCACCGGGTGTACAGCACAACAGTATAAAGTGTGAATGCACACAACACACAGCCGTGTATTCCCAAACGCCGCACTCTTAGGTGTAAACACACGGGGAACTTTTAAAATGTACATGTTGGGTGCCGCCGTGGCCGTGATACATCAGCATGTGTTAGAGACAGACGGAGTTGCGGAGGAGGGTGCCAACAACTACCGTAGGCCTCAGAGGAGAAGGAGAGTGTTCAGACCAAGGGTAACCTACCAGGGGCTACATGACCTGGAGATAGTAGAGCGTTACAGGGTGGACAGGGATACATTACAGCAAATAGCGGAGCTGTGCCGGCCATGCCTGAGAACAAGAAACAACAGAGGGGAGCCCATCCCAGTGGACACAAAGGTATGTGTAAGCTTGCGAATACTGGCTACAGGTACCTTTCAAAGGCCAACTGGGGATATAATGGGCATCTCACAGGCATCAGCATCCAGGGTACTACACCAGTTTCTGGATGCCGTATTCTGTTTATGCCAATGAGCATATATACTTCCCCAGATCTCAGGAGGAGTTGGCTAGCAATATGCGCCACTTCCACCATGTGGCACAATACCTGGAGGTACTGGGTGCGATAGACTGTACGCACATACAAATCAAGTCACCACCTGGGGAGCAGGGTAGATGCTACATAAACCGCAAGGGATTCCCCTCCATCAATTGCCAGGTCGTGTGCAATGTGCAGGGCATTATCATGGATGTGTGTGCTGGCAGCCCTGGAAGCTACCACGACTCCCATATCTGGCATGCCTCACAGCTGTATCAGGTATTCACCAGGGGGGACATCACACAAGGCCACCTTGTGGGGGATGCTGGCTATGCACTGGAGCCATGGATGATGACTCCCATCAGAAATGCACACACACACATGCAAGAATGCCATAATGAGGCTGCACAAACCAGAATAATCATAGGCGTGTGTTTGGGATGCTGAAATCATGGTTCCGGTGCTTGGATACATCCGGTGGAGCCCTGCAGTACTCTCCAGGCACATGTGCCCACATATTCATAGTATGTGCCATGCTACATAATATGATCCTGCGGAAGCAGCTGCTGCAGGGACATAATGGTGAAGGGCCACAAAGCCCACCACAACTGCCAAGGCCAGCACAGGCACAGGGGGTTCAGGGCCATGAACACACTGTGCCAGCCCCAGTAGGCAGACGGAGGCGTACCCAATATGCCTATGCCCTGGCAAAGAAGGAACGTATAGCACATACTCTGACAGCGTAGGCCTCATGGACTGACACCTCCCTACCTGCACACACAGTGAAATGGACGGCACACAAACATGGCCACCCATAAAGTGTACCGTATGGGTGGTCCCATGTGTGACTCCAACATAGGCAGCACCCAAACACTGCACACCCAACAGCCAGCGGAGCATGGAACACCAACACCTTAACCGTACGCGGGTCATACAGCAGACGGCGTTGCTGTATGCTGCCACGTTCACCGCAAGGTGTATACATATAGACATGTACATATGTGCATATACAGATATGGAGATAGATATAATTACACACATAGAAATATATGTACACATATACATATATAAATTACAACAGGTAAGACAGGGAATCAGAGGGATGCAAGGTGACAGAGAAGTAACACGTGATATCTGTACATAGTAAACATAGTGAATGACAACCTGAGTATCCGGGAGGGTTGACAGAACAGGAAACCGCCACCCATGGAAAGGTCAACCTACCGAAATGCATAATCACGAGTCGGGATGATCGCCAGGCCACGGTACAGTAACAGTACATGTGCGGGTAATACTATGAGGATATGAGGGTGGAGGTAGACACTGCCGCCGGTGATGTGGGCCACGCAGGTACTGTGTGCAACCGTCCCTGTGACTGCCGCAGTATGTGTATGTGTGCGGTGAGGGTGTCGTGTGTTTCGCTGTGCGAGTGTAATGTGTGTGCCACTGTAAAATGTGTATGTTGGTGCCATGTGACAGGTGGAGTGGAACAACATGTGTAGGCATACAGTATAGGAACCACAGGCGTATGTACAGCAGTACTCCCAAAGTAGTACTGAGAGCCCCTCCCTGGCTAGGCGTGTGGCGACGTATAACGATGCAAAGTGAAAATGTCCCAGAATGTACCACAGGAATATAGCCAACATGAAATGCAAAGGACGTATGTACAAATCATGACCGTATGTATGACACCGATATGTTAATTGCAAAATGATACGTCGGCAACATTACACAGCAATAGTTATGTACCGCGGAAATACGCATGTGCTACCCCGGTACTGATTGTGGCTATGTATCGGCCCGTAAACACCGCTGTGTGTTCTACAAGTGTCAAACAAGCAATCGCCACCCGAATAGGTGGCAACCACTAGCATACAGGCCGTCCCAAGTACAGGACCACAATGACTGTAAATATCCGGGACAAAATGACAAGGGATAGTCGTCACGTACGAACAACCGCAGATATACTACCGATGTGACGGAGGAATACATGCAGGAAGCACACACGCAGGCGATACCGACACCACACGACATCAACACAACCTACACTCCCAGAACAACAGACAGGTAACTGCCAACTCCCCAGGCAGGGATGGAGCACACACACAAGCATACAGTGTATGTAGAAATGCAAGGCCCACAACCCGTATCCGTCACCCACAACCTCCGATATTCCCCATCACAGATATCAAAGGGATTCAAGCCGTAATAGCAGCACAAACATACAGGCAGTCAATGACAGCTGCATAACCACAACATCTCATGTGGGAAACACTATCAGCAGCTGATGCATACCTGCATCCGTTGTTTAAAGGAATACAACAGCTATGTTACACATCCGAATGCAAAACGCCATCAACAGACGTCACCAGGACAGGGACACCCACATGTCGAACATAATACCATACCCAACACACACAATCCACGGCTAACACCACTGCGAAATGTACCTGATGCCACACATAGCGGCTGCAGTTACACATAACATAACACAATACTACAGACCATCTCCATGAAGGTAGTGCAAATAACCAACGCCCAGGCGAGGAATGCAACCATGCCCTAGTTACAACGCGTAATGAACGAATGGAGTAGATGCACAGGTGATATGCGCACAAGTACACACCGAGGAACAGCTATTGGTGTGATGAACCCACATGTCGCAGGTGACGACGGATATAAGGATGACTCCTAGGATATTCAAACCGTATGCTCATACCGAACTACAACTCAAAAACGGATAGAGTGAGACAACGCAATAGCGAGACACGCAACGAAAAACGGAAGGAAACACAGAAAAGGTATGTAGAACCCACGATATGTACTGGTGTGTAGCATGATGTGTATGTGAAGCTGCACTGTATGTGAGCGGTGTTTGTAAGTAAGGATACTTGTCCATAATGCAGAGAGTGGTGAAAGGTGGTTATGTAGTGCTATCCGCTGAGCATACCAGCGACTGTGGACACCGTGTGCACAGCAGTGGGACATCATGTACACAGCGGGATAACACAAGGGCTGCCACAGGGGCATAACACAGAAGAATGCGATCACCCACGCCGATGCTGACAGTGGATGTCCAACAAGGAAGTGCCACAGCAGGGGATAGGACATGTATGTATACTGTCACAGCACACATGTGTATGGGCATATACCATCGATGTCATACGTAATGTGCGCACGACGTGCACGTATGCCTCACAGTAGGGGATACTATGTCAACTATGTGTAATGTAAAGCTGTCATGGTGGATATGACAGACATCATACACAGTATCACAGGCATATCATGCATAATGGAGTTATGGCCTATTGGTATGTACAATAACAGGATACGTATGACCTGTACATATGGGACAGAGTAGTAGCATAATAGCCATCCGAAATGGAAGGAACACCAAGTAACCATGGCCAAACGATCTGTAGCAGGTGCAATGTGTGCAACAATGAAGTCCGGCAGGTCCATGTGTAAACACATGTGCAGTGTACACAGTAGTGTCACCTCCCCATGGTAGTGTCCACTGAACAGCAGAGGTGGGTGTCAACTGCATGTCTACACAGTACTGCTGCTGTGGTGGTACCATGACTACGTGTCACTCAAACAGCAAGGGAGCTATCACATGAACAGTGCCACAGTGTGTCCCTGTGGGATGTGCACAGGACCTATGTTCCACAGCATGGTGTGTGTTGTGTCTGCAGAAGTAACACAGAAGCCCAGGCCATGCAATGTGGCATGTGTGCACATAAGCATGAGTGCTCCATTCACCCCGCCCACTGCAATTGCCATGTATGAGTACTACATGCATCAGTAATGCGGAGGACATGGTCCATGTCAGAGTAGATGACACCCCTGTGTATGTGGTATGCAGATGTGTACAGATGTGTTACCCGTCTGTCAGCCGCATATGTAAACTGTCTGAGCCTGGTACACATCATGGCATGATAATGCCGTGCCATGTAAAGTCGTAGCCGTTGTGGAAGGTACACCACGAATGTGCTATTGTAACCCTGCCCATGTGTAGATGTGTGTATGCCACAGGTACAATGGCTACCTATGTACCAGCAACACACACAGTACAGATATGTGTGGCCCTGCAGATGTGCACCCATGCCACAGTGGAATACGGCAACCACAGCACCATGTGGGGCATGTGTGTGTACAGCAACCATGTACAATGTGATATGCATGTATGGGGACAGTATCCATGTGATACTCAGTGGATGACTGTTGCTATGCAAAGGTGATGTGCATGCACCATGTGTGATGCATCCTGATGCAATGACACCCACATGATGTATCTGCCACACCGACACCCATACGGTTGTTATAAGTATGAGCTGGTGGAGCTACAATGGTGCCAGGTATGTAGATGTGGGATATCTAGGCATGGACAGTACTCTGTGACAGCATGTTGTGTATGTAAGCAAATAGTGAACATGAGGGGCCCCATGACTGAGGACTGTGTAATGCCACATGTACCTGACATGTAGTAGGTAGCATGATATGCTTGCACCACTGTGTGTCCTGTCCAGGAGTCATATAGCCTAACATCCTGAGACACAGGGTATGATGTGACGGTGGATGTGTACATTGCCAATACCAGAATGTGGAATGGTGCTGAAGGGCAATGTGAGGACAATGTCTGATCTGTTGCCCTCTGTACCCCACCAACCACCCATGCAATGGTATGACAGGTGGCCAGCATGTGTATGTGGCGTGCTGTGGCACACAGAAGCCCAACAAGGGTGCCAGTAAAGGCATGGAGGTCATCAATGAGTGTGTGAAGCACATTTGTGAGGACGTGCCCCAGTGCCATACTGAATGGTCCAGTCATGGGTGTACGAATGCAGTCCCACACGTGCAATGCAGTACCACCCATGTGTAGTGCGATAGATGCGGCAGTGTGACGGTCAAGGTACACAATGTCTGACAACAGGCTAGCAGTTAATTCAGTGGGCTGGTGTGGAGACACATACCAAACAGGTTGGCGGGACATAACAGCTAGGGAGATCGGAAGGTGACATTGGGACAGTGTCTTAGGACATAACGTGTGCATGGCAGTACCATGTATGTGTCCACAGGGACACTACGATGTCCATGTATGGATTGCAACCCTGTAGTGAGTGAGAGTGTGTATTGTTGGTAGGTACACCATTGCCTGGCATGTTGCCAACATTATCAGCAATGCCTGGGTGACTGTTGTATGCGACATCGAATGTGGATGTAGCCAAACAACACAGACATACCACCACACTGCCTGAGGGCCCACACTGCAATGTGCGGCAGTCATGTGTAGGTAACTAGCCTTGGCGCATGTGATGGACCACGAGGACCCACCATGGCTGTCAAGTGATGCACCTCACACATGTGAATATACCCACCATGCAACAGCCTGCACATGTGCCCATACAGCAGATGTGCATGGAACATGACCACCACCGTGGCGTCTGTGAAAAGGCCAGTACCGCCATGTCTCTGTGTGGAATAGCATGGTCCCTACCATTGTGTACATGCTACGGAAGTGCACTGTGATATGTGTCAGCATAGTCATGTACACTGTCCATCTGCCGGGGTGCCATGCCATTAACAACCCCCGTCAGCAGACGTCAGTAGTACCGGCTGTAGAGCACATGTACCATGTATGCTGCGATGGGTGTGTGTCCAGGGTGTGGCTAGCAGGGCCGTGAAGCATATATGTTCATCTACCAGAGGGGGGATATCCCCAGGTTTAACACACCAGACACATGGAGGTATCGTGCATGCTGAGGGTAGTGTAGGTATGGTATGTGTTGTGTAATGTGTCACCCAGCTAGGTGGAGTGCATGGCCAAGCATGTGTGGGTACATGGGAGTCCATTCTAGGGAAGTGTGGGTTGCTGTCAGCACATGGCAGTAGCAGCTGTCCGAGGTCCAATGTACAGTATGACAACAGAGCCAGCATGTAACCTGTGGTGTACAGTGTAATCTCTGCTGCGTGTTACAATGTGTCTAGTGGTCACAAACATGGGTATCTGAACATAGAGCACCTATGATGCATTGTGTTCGGCAAATATACAGTATGTGTGCAAAACATTGTGTGATGTGGGATCCCCTCACCTGTGTGTGTTGCAGTCCAGGTATGTGCCTGGGAGGTATGATCCGTGTACAATCTGTACTTGCAGGTGTGCTGTGCAGAGCATGGAGGCAGGTCCCAGGCACTGCAGATAAATGTGAGGCGTGCACTAGTGTGTGTGCCTTGCTTGTGTGCAGCACAGTGGAAGGTGCAAGCATTGTCCCACATTACCGCATGCTGTGCCTGCCTGTTACAGCCCTGCTGGAGACAGACATGTGACACCGCCACAGAGGCAGTATAGCATGTGAAGATGTACATGTGTGCTCCACACCCCAGGCAGATGTCCGCAGGTCGTAATGTGCCACAGTAGTGTGGTCGACCAGGACTGTCATAGTGGTCAGATACCACATGCCTGTATAAGTACAGTATGAGCATAGTCAACAGTCGCAGTGACAGAGTGGGCCAATGTACAGTATCCCTGTGTTCAGACCACTGCCTACTGTACACTTGGCTAGACACACACCCGGAGGGTGAATATACCGGTGAGCCATCACATGTCCCAGTCCACGTAGCCTGTATAATGCCATCACAGGGTGGTCACAATAACATGTGGTAAGACAGACATGTTGTACCAGGTGATGTGTCATGTGTGCATATGTTGAGTTGCACAGCCGTTCACACATCCGCAACATATCAGTGCATGATGTATAGTGTAACATGATGTGTGGAACTGCACTGTGATCCACAACAGGGTCATCTGAGACAGGTGTGTTGTGAATGGTGTAACCCATGGTTCCACAGGATATACACTGGTGCTGTTGGCTGCCATGCTGGGGGCCACCAGTGGTGCCTGCAGTGGTTATACAGACATACTGCACACATTGTTCTGGCAGGAATGTCCATTGTTGTGGATGATGTGTTGCTACGTGAAGGTAGGTGTGTGTTGTGAATGTTACCCAGATGTGACCATCAGGCGCAGTCATGGTCATCGACAGCATCACACACATCCACAGCGGTCAGAACCCTGTCCCCAGAATGGGTGTCAGCCGCCCTCGTACTGTGTGACGTATGTGCAGATGGTGGAACACCTCCTACTGGCTGGATAACAGTGTCAGCTAGGACGGCTATGTGATGGCTGGAATACGCCGTGATAATGTACAATGCTGGTATCCCAATGAAGTACCTGGAATCACACACAGTACGCCATGGCTGGCATGTAAACCATGTACAACAATGACTGTGTGACAGACACAAACAATGCGGAGCCATGTTGAACATGCACCCATGAGAACACCAAATGAGGTATGTTGCACATATCGATGTACAACTGTCATCTATGGCCATAGCATGGATGCAGATGCATATGCCCCACAGGCAGTACCACGCCATGTAGGTAGGGGGGCATTGCACGTGTACATGTGACAGTTGCTGTACCGCCACATGTCCTGCATATCCGTCATGTAGAGGTAGCAGTGGTACGTGACTGTTGAACATGCCTGTACATATGACCATGTCCCACAGGATATGTGTTATGTGTGTACAACACGTGTTGTGCCGTCATCAAGCTGTGAAGTGTATGGCTGCCAGTGTACCTGTGTGACATGTTCTGCAATGGGTGCAAAGGTACGCAGTACTGCATTGCATGCCCACATGCCCCACACAGGTGCATAGCCTGAACATACAATACAAAAAGGGTGTTGGATGATAGCAACCCACAAGAGGAGATGGGTACGGGTGGCAACCCACTACCACCTGTTCAGGTAAGGTGTGCATGTCTATGACACATTAGCACCCGAGAAGCTAGCAGTACAGCAGTACAGGGTGGCATGCATATATGTTCACCAATACCACTGTGTGTCCCACCACTGGCCCGTGGACAGACAGACACTAACACAATGTGCAGATTTGACATGTGCACAGCACATCACCGCTGGCTAGTGTAGAACAGGCTTACTGTGTAGACATGTGCACAGTAGGTCTGCGCCAGCCACACTCAAACACGTTATGTGCCGAACCACACCAGTATTTTAGCCCATGCCACAGACAGATGTGCACGCATCTGTGTATGTACATCTGGGAATGTCCCCAGCCTAGCAGTATAGCTGTGACAGTGTTGTGAACAACATACTGAATGGGCTGTATGTGTGAGGTGTGCGTCATACGTGTATGGTCCGATCGACGATACCATCAGTGCCCCTGCTATGTGAACATCCCTGTCCCCATACATGGATACCTATGCTGTGCCCAACACCACGCTCCCCGTGGGAGGGATGGCGCTGTGCGGTGCACCAGCTGACATGGGGGTGGCAGCAGGCACTGGATGTAGACATATGTGGTACCCATGTCAGGCCAGGCAACCATCCATGTGCACGGGATAGCAGTGTGTGGGCACATACAGCACTGTGTTGAACAATATCGCAGCACATAGCACCTGTCAGGGGTAATGTGTATGCATGGATGTGCGATACCTGCATGCACCAGACACACCCCCACCAAGCAGCGTGCAGCCTAACTTGCAGAAGGCCAGTGTCCACACCATGATGATAGACATGTGTAATGTTCATATACACATAGCAATGACATATGGAATGAACAGCCACCCTGCCAATATCAGTACCCCCCAGGTGGGTCACATCCCAGTGCCATGTATGTGACATACCCTGCCATACCATGCAGCCCTGCCCAGCAAGGCTGCACGTGCTATCACAGACCTACATGGTGCGATGGACAAATGTCACTTTCACTATCAACCATCCACAGCAGTAATGTGGCAGTGATGCACCCTGTGGTGTTACAGGTGCTGTGTGTTGCTGTGGACAACGTGTGTGCACACATGCTATGCATGACCTTTCCTGCTAATGTCACATGGTTGCACATTGTCCCATGTGTATCACATGTGCAATACAGGTGAGCCGTGGCAGGTTGGCCAACACCCGTACAGTGCTGTGTAGATGTACATGGCACAACACATGCATGTACAGGTGTCCATGTGTATGTGTGCAGTGCCACCGCTGACGTTCATAATGGCCGCGTACGTGATGCCTAGTGACATATACACAGCATCCAGGTGAACAGTAGAACTGTTGTCACATGGGGACACGTGCCAACTGATATGGACACTGGTGCAGGCAGGTACACATGTCCACAGCAGGCTACCATCAACATGGTGTGTATACAGTGTGATGAGTTGACACACAGATATGATATGAAACCCACTGCTTAATGGTGTGACGGCAACATGTCAGCTGTGTCACTGCCATGATGCATCGCAGAGATTACTGTGCAGATGTTGTACATGTCATAGCAACGTATGTCCAGCAGTATGCCAGTACAGCAGTGTAAATGTGACCTGTCACCGTCATTATGTCTTACAGATAATGCCACGTTCCTGGCTGCCCGCCTTCAGCCACCAGGAGGATGACGTGATTATACCGTTGCTCCACGACAACTACGATATACTATTCAGCCATGTGCCACAACAAGCACAGCAGCGGGACGACGTGTGGCAGGATATGCGCAGGAGGGTGAACAACGTGGGCGGCAACAACCGCACCTACCAGCAGATCCGCCGACACTGCACAGACCTAATTCGGCACGCGAAACAGCGTGCCACCACAATCGCCAGACATTAAGGTGGGGCAGGTGGTGGGCCACCAACCCAGCCCCCACTCACACACACGGAGGAGCTCCTGGCCAGTCTGGGGACACCCAGGGAACAACATGCAGAAACACTCGCTGCCATCATGGAGGTGGGTGTCTCCCAACCAACGAGCCTGGAGCTGCCTGGTAAGTCAGTCTTGCATGTCTGTATGATAACTGACGTAGGTGTGGGTGTCATAGTACACCAAATAATGTACCAACACATGCCAGGTATATGGCCACACAAGCTGCATACTACAGTATGCTATGTTGTGTTTGCAGAGATGTGCATAACACATGCTAACACACAGGTACATGATGTGACATGCACAGTGCTTACTGTGGCGACAGTAATGGATAATGTGTATACTGTTGTGTCGCCCCTATACAGGTACCTCTGGCATGTCACACAGACATGGGTCCATCGCAGGTGAGACTGTTGCTAGTAATAGGCATGTTACAGTGTATAGATATTCCCCATGTGTCCAGGTATGACATGCACACCTGGGTCTGCTCCAGTCACGGCATACAGGTTGCACCACCCGACACACACGCCACCCATGTACAGTAGATACTACCGTTTGTATAGACCGGCATGACACCACATAACCCATCGGTGTGATATGTGCAGTCAGCTATGCATACAATGGTGGAGGTGTTCTACAATGGCTGCATGTGTAGTATGCATCGGTATGCCTTTGCGGTACGCACACAGTACCACATAGTGAGCTGTGATCTGGCCAGCACAGAGGTGTTACCACTGTGATCTATGCCCCTGCATTGTGTGCACACGTTGTGACATGGCACATGACATGTCCCATGCACGTGGTGGTCTGTCCGTAACATTGTCACACCATGACATGACCTACGCATGACATAGCAGACATCCACAATGTCTGCATAGCCTTCGGGAATGTGACACCTCAGACTAGTACGGGTGTATGTCACATGGGCCACCACAGGGATGTGTACACAATGCCCATCACACACAATTGTCCATGAACCAGTCAAACATGGCCATGGGTGATACCCACAGGCATGTTGCCACACAGTACATCCGCAGTGGGTAGTCACCGTTGCACCCTGTCCACACATAGTGCGATCATAGCTGTAGTGGACCCCCTGTACATCTGATGTGGTACACCAGACAAACGAAATGCCTGTCTGCAGCCACTGGAGGTGCCACCAATGTCTACCATACGTGCTGTGGAACAGCATGACTGTGTTGCAGACATGGCAATGCAATGCGTCCAGGTTATGCATCGCACAGAAACATACCTGTGTCTTGCTGCCATGCAGTGGCACAGTGCCCGTACTCCCCACTGTACAGCTATGTACACAGCTCACACCAACCACACCTGCACAGACATCCTTGTTACACATGCATTCTATCTGTAGCCTGTACACATAACACTGCACTGTGACATCCGGTTTGATGTGGTGCATGTGGTGGGACACCATTGTCACATGTCCACATGTTACCGCACATGTTTGCGGTGTACATGACATAGTGACGCCAGCCATGTGTACTGTTAACCTGCCCGTGGCCACACGGTGTATCACGGTGATGTATGCAAACTACCATGAATGTGTCTACTGCAAGCCTACTGAAAGACACCTGCTTGATGTAGTGTGCACCCCAGGGCAGTATGTATACTACCACTATTAATGTCTGAGCTGCATTCACTGAGCTGCGGTGTGGGAATGCTGCATGCCACCTGCAATATCACATGCATGATGTGTCTGCATGTGTGTGTGTCTGCGTGTGTTTGTCAGCGAGTGTGTGTTCGCATGTGTGTGTGTGTGTGTCTGTGTGTGTGTGTCTGCGTGTGTGTGTGTCTGCATGTGTGTAATGTAACTTACAGTATGTCTTTGTATTCACAGGTGCTGTAGGTGCGTTCCCCTCCTGTGGTCCATCTGATACTAGCGTCCCCACAGATACTAGCGGTGATGACCATGTGCATGAGGCACAGGCAGGGTCGTCACGGGCAGAAGCTGTGCCATTGGTTAACATCCCACCTATATCCCCTTCATCTCTGCACACGGTTCAGATGCCGACACATACCACATCACCGTTGCCCATAGAGGAAGGACAGTCAGCGTCTGTTGGCACTGAGCAGGAATGTGTGGTGGCTACAGAAGGTGCGGGTACACACCATGTTGCCAGTGTAATGACTGGTGATGTGCCACACAGGCATGTGGCTGGTGCTGCTCGTAGGAGGAGCACTGGTAGACATGCACCTGCCATACAGGGTGCAGCAGCTGGTATCACCAGACGCATGTTTCAGACTGTAATGGCGACACAGGCACGTGCCGAACAGCAGAACCAAGAAGGGCAGAGGCTGCAGAGGGCCGCAATCCATTCCTTAAATGAGAACATCCAGTCATTGGTGAATGCTCAACAGCAGCTTGCCGATGTTCTGGATAGGAGATTAGGTGAGATGGTTGGAATCCTCGACCGAGGCATGTCAATCCGCGAGCGTGAGCTGTCTGTGCTGAAACACCTGGTAGGGGTGAGGCGTAGGACACGTGGCCGTAGGCCAGCAACACCACCTAGTGCAGGTTGACGTGTGCGTGCCACCTCTCATGCCCACTCACACAGTGCTGGTAGCAGCAGCAGTGCAGCTGGTGCTACACCAACCACACCAGGACACAGCAGGCCACGTGAACATGGCCCTGGACGGTCCCAGCGTGGACACGGTTCCAGCGGACATGTGTCATCGGAGAGTGGCCACTCCATACCTCCACCCGGTAGTGCCCATGCGACCCCAGGCAGGCACGGGTCACGTGGCCGCAGGCGGACACAGTGAGCCGTACAACCTGCACTGTACAGTCTGGGGCTGCCAAGTATACCCCGTGTAGGCATCACAGATGGCTGAACTGTGTACACACATACCCACACACAGCAGACATAACTGTAGGGCTCCACCACATCCACATGCATTCTGCACTGTCATGCCCAGTAAATGCACAGGCCCTTACACACACACATGATGTCATCCATTGGTACAGCCTATGCCCCTGGCACACATATCACCCTGTGCATATGATGAAGCCTCTGCCGCAGCACCGTGAACCACACCATCGGTGCACGGTTATGCAAACATATTCTGATGCACAGGGTGGACAAGATAGTGAGAGGTGTATGTGATACCTGTGTCTGCATAGTGCACGATGTGTATGTTGCAGTGGTTGTGTATGACAGGTGACAGGTGCGTATGTGATGTGGGTTGTGTACTGACATCATGCAGCAGACATACCATGTAGTGCAGGTGCAGCATACATTGATCTGTGTACACGGTATGCGTGGCGGTTACATGTGTAGCACCATGTTGGTTCAGTTAACCTGTATGCCAAATATGGTGTACTTGCATGTGCCTACTGGGAGCACTGTTATCAGTCCCCCACGTGTAGCTGTGGGGTACCCACAGGCACATCTGACAATATCAGCATACCACAGGTACCCGCAACCTGCATGGACCCCTACATAGGTACATAGGCGCATAGGTACATACCAGGCTATGTGCCCTACGGCATGTGTAAGCCTAGCCAGAGTGTGTGTGGCTGTCACCACCCCTTAGGATGAGGATACCACATCCATCGGTCCGCTGTCCCTCTGTCCAGCAGTGACACAGAGATGATGCCTGGCGCATACCTACGATCACACATCCACATGTCAGGATTACTCTTGGACAAAGTCAGTCAGGGGCTCTGCTTCACATGGGCTGGGAATCCTTTCCATGTTGTAGGGGGTCTCTGGGCAATGACCCTGTCCCCCCAGCACGTCCTGTTTATGTCCGTGTTGAGGTTTCTGTCAGTTGCTTCTGTGCCCGTGTTTGCTTGGAGCCTAGGAGGTGGAACATGACCATGTCACCCAGGTCGGACATGGCCGTGTATGTCAGGCACAGATCACCACAGAGCAGACGTGCTGGGAAGGTATACAGCCGGAGTCCCCTTGGTCGGGCAGCGCAGACACATGTCTCAGCACCTTTATCCCTGTGTTGTGGAATGTTTGTGGTCCTTCCGAGTGCTGCAGGTGTCAGGTTAGGTACATCCCAGATGTGGCGTATGCAATCATTGGTCTGATATGTGAAGAGTACAGGGGTACAATGAACTCCCCTGATGTGGATGTGAATCCCTTCCTGACCAGGTGGCCACAGTGGAATGTCTTCCCAACCACATTGGCAATGTGAGTGTCGACAGAGGTTACCGACAGGTGTGGTACCCATGTCCTGATCACGTCCACCATGTTTAATGGATTACCACCTATATGGTAAGTCGGAGTGAACATGTCTTTCCCACTGGGTAGGTCTACACCTTCCCTGGCATGTAGCATCAGGCCATGGCTCTGGCACCAGTTATCCATTTCTATGAGACCCCAGGTGGATGTCCGTGTCTGATGGGGTGTTGAGTATGGTGGCCGGTGTGCAGTCATCTGCATACCTTGTCTGCCACAATCCCCCTATGTTTGCATGCACATTGGAAGGCTGAATGCCGAACAGGAGGGGGCCCAGGACTGAGCCCTGTGGGCCACCACTCGAGACCAGCTTGGAGTCTGACATGGCACCAGGAACACAAACCCTGTGTGGTGTGACCTCCATCCAGTTGGCAAACCATCGTGTGACATATGTCTCCACATGTACGCTGGTGAGCCTTTCCATGATGCCCACGTGGAGTGTTGTTTGAACGCTCCCGCCAGGTCATGGTAGTCTGTGCAAACCGACGTACCCCCATCAATGGCTTTAATGACCCCTCCAGACAGGTCGAGCAGGTTTGGGAGGCAGGATCTGCCCTTGACTAAGTCGATGTGGGTATGTTCCGGTATTGGCTGTACACCACTGTCTGTATTTATGGGCTCCAGTATGGACCTCCCCACAGCTTTGCAGACAAGGCTTGTCAAGCTGATAGGGCAGGGATGTCTACAGTCCATAAGAGCACTACCCTGGTGTAGTGGGACCACAGTTGCCGTATGCCATCCAGCGGGGACCTAGCCCGTAGTAAGCCTAAGATGAAACAGCGGCCTTATGTGCGGGGCGAGGGCCTCAATGAGGTTGTGTAGCACACAGCCAAGGACACCATCTGGTCCCATTGGTGCTGTGTTCACCACTTAACAGATATCAGATCTCTCCTGGGCATACGGGATGTTTGGGAGGCTAGACTCTGGTGGGATGGATACGTCCCCTCTTGGGGGGGAGGGTAGATGTATGCATGGAACATGTCCGCTGGTTTGTTGACAATGTCTGTGGGTTCAGTGATCATTGTACCATTCTGGAGTAATTCCGGACATGACTGTGTGCTCCCACCCATGTCCCTACCGCAGCTAAGGAAGGCCCTATGGTTGTCTTATGTGTCCTTTGCAGTACCACTCCCACAAGCGGCCTTGGATGATTGTATGTGTGATCGTATGTTAACGCCGGTATTAATCAGTGATGCCTTCCCTGGTACTGATATTGCTCTGTCATGTATTAGCTCCAACTCTTGTTGTACAGTTTGTCAATGGCTGGGGTCCACCAGACCATGTGCCTGCCTTCGGTGGACAAGGTCCTGATGTTATCAGGATCGCTTGGTGCAGACATCCCTGGGGGTGCTCATAGAAGGCATTTGTAAGGGTTTCAGCAGTGTGGCTTGTGTTTACCACTGGCATGGAGGCCTTGTAGGGTACCACACCGGTCGTATGACGTGTGTGGTTCGCTGTGGAGAGGTCGTCACTGTGGTCTCCCATGCCGGTGTTGGGTGCAGGATGCGGATCACCAGTGGATTCACTATATGGTCTGACATCACCATTGAGGGATGTACATCCTGTGTGGAGCATATCGTCCCCAGGTGTGATGATCAGAACTGGTATAAGTCCCCCCCTTGTGGGTATGGTGCATGGTTGTTCCACAGCAGTCAGGTGTATGAACACCTGGGACCTTTGGCATAGGGTGTTGTGTCCTGGGTAATGTTCCCGGTCTATGTATGGGTGGTTGATGTCACCCAATATGACGGTGTTGTGAGAGTATTCACACTCACCAGTGTCTTCAGGAAGGCTGTGCAGGTATCCTGGGTTTGGGAGGGTGGTCTGTAGCATGCAACAAACTGTAGGGCAGTCCTATCCATGGTTAATTGCACCTGGATATTCCCCGCTGCTACATGCATCTCTGCCAACATGGAGGTGTGTGTACCCTTCATGGAAATGGAGACTCCCCCTCCTTCTGTGTTAGGTCCGGGTTATGGTCCTGAACGCGTGATATGGGGTATGACCCGATAGTGCTGGGGTGCTCTCAGCAGCCCTGATCAATGTTTCAGTCACAGCACTGACATCGATGTCCTCCATACTGAGGAGGGCATTTGAAGGTGTGCAGCTTGGCCGTAGACCACTGGCAGTGAGCAGTATTATCCTGTGTGTTCTCCAGGTTTGTAGTGTAGGGTGGTAGGTTTATCATTCCAGCCATGCCTGCAGTGAGCACTGTGGGAGTGGCAGGTGCCTTCGCCAAACCCTTGAAGACCAGGGGCGACAGCTGCGAGCCATACCATGCGAAGGGGCATGGCGTGCCAAGCATGTCATCCCAGGTATGAGGAATCTGGATCCCCTCAGACTGACACCGGTAACCAGGCACATTATCAAGGGTGACCACATTGAGCCAGTATAGTGGCATCATACTTGATGAGGGTGGGATACTGCCCAGGGTCAGGGACATGCCGGCCTGGGCTACACAATCTGAGTGGCCCTCTATGTCTCCTGTAATGTATCCCAGGGTGGTATGCCACCAGTCGTTGACACCAGCATGGGCAATGACCGCGTCATACCTGTACATGCTGCGGAGTGACTGGAGTGCGTGTGTTATGTGGCATATTCCAGCGCCCGGCAGGCAGCCTACTGTGATCATTCCCTTGTTCAGTCTGGTGGGTGGGACGTCGGTGTGGCTGGCAGTGGCGTCACCCATTACAGGTGTGTCTGGCAGTGTGTGTGTCGCCTTTGGGGCTCTGACAGTTTAGCACACTGACATTGAGAACTATGTGTTGCATGTCCTATGTCTTGTGGAGGCAGTAGCTTGTGTGTCTGCTTCAGAGGGCTCATTAGGCTCATGACATGTCTTACAGTACCTCCAGGTATGTCTTAGTGTGTTCATGTGTTTGATTAGCATTTGCGATAGTCACATGTGACACTGGGTATGTGGTGTGCATGGTGTCCTTCCCCTCCCGCATGGTCTTGCTGGTCATGGTTTGAGAGAGCACAGCCCCCTGTCTGGCTATATAGTTGCGTCTGTCACATGTATTATGCTCATTGGGGGAGGTGCGGCTTGTCTAAGTCCATGAGGCACCTGTAACAGTGGCCAGGATGCCCAGATTCACCATCTGAACAGGAGAGGTCGCTAGCAATTGACCCTTCGACATGCCAGAGGATGTGAATGCATTTGCTGTGTAACCGGGTCAGAAGGCACCTATAGGGAAGTGGGCACACAAGGGGATTCTAGGCCAATGTAGTACTCCATTTAGTATACATGTACTTTATCTATGTAGGAATACTATGGGAGCAGGTGCAGAGCTTTTGTGATATAGAGAACAGACAGTCGGGATTGCAAGAAGAGAGGTCATACACATAAACCTGCGGAGCACGGAGCTGGATACAGTGTAACGTTGCTTACATGGTACATGACACACATGTCCACACATATACTGCACCTGACGCCTGAGATCGGTGCCACAGGCTACGGTGGACAGAGACATCACATACATGGCATGACACAGTACAGGTATGGTGACATTCTGCAGGTGTCGTATGCAGTGTGCTGGCTACTGACCGCAGGTGTCACCTGTCAGCTGTGGTGCACAGTGTTCGACAGTCGGATGCTGTACCGGTACAGGAATATTCCCGCATTCGTGGGGCGTACACCTATATGGCACACACACCATTGTGTGCAGATGGGGACACATGTCTGTGTGGTCGGCACCCTCACAAGACAATGCACCGATGCGCCATGTCACAGGGGGTGGTCTTGCACAGGTGGCCAGTAAGGCTCACAGGTATGGCAATGACAGGGCTGTACAATGCAGCACCACTACGGGATGGTCACCCTGTGTGGTCAGTGTCCAGTCACAACACAATATCTGCATACACCCTCTCAACAGGCAGCAGACATACACACATGTTGACACACTGACATGGTGGTGGCCACACATGTCTACACGGAGGGATGACGTGTTGCATGTACTACACCATCCACATCGATGCACCCCACACTGAGGTAGGTACAGATCTCTACCATGGTGTACAGTGATGTGTGGCACGTGGCATATAGTCCCCCTGATCTGTGGCATACATGGGCACACATTCCTGCACACATGTTGGTGCTAGGAATGCCACACCTGCTACATGGGATTTGTGCAGGCGTGCAGCGGTATGTGGTGCATCCTGCGTACTACCACTGTATCTGGCAGCTGTGCCAATATCTGCACTTGGGAGGTGGTAGGGGTTACAGTGGCAATGTGACATATGGTCGATCCCGCATGGCCGATGGGTATGCATCATGGCAGCGCTGTCATGTAAAGGCGACATAGCGGACTGTATGCACATGGCAGGGTAGGATGGTGTGTGATACACCTGTGACCAGCACCTGCACACATGCATGTGGACAGGTGTTTAAACAAATGGTGTACACACAGACTGCCATGCGTGCTGTTACTATGCCACCATATGATGGCCCCCGTGATGGGTATGCATGTGGGAGGGGGTTGCAACTGTGTTACGGACACCAGACACTGCCCCTGCACGGCTGCACCGTGCAAAGTACACGTGTCACATGTATCCCCTGTTGCCATGTGTGTATGCATTGCTACGTTGTGACATGTGTGTCAACATACATGGAACATGGACTGTGGTTTGGTATCACAGCTGTCACAGGCAAACTGTACAAGGGTATGTGTCCCTGTGAACACCGCTACACCCTGTAGGGGGTGCATACCACAGACATGTGTCCGCCTTCCCTTCGTGTGTGTATTACCGCGTACGCCTGTGTCATGCATGTGGTACATCACAGGCTTCGTATGTGTCCTGCGTGCAGTCCATGCACACAGCCAGGAAATCACATATGTGACATATCCGGACATTGTTTCACTGTGGTACAGCTGCAGTCATGTGTCATACCTGTGTCAGGCCCGTGGCATGTGTGGAGCAGGCCTGTCCATGTATACCGGTACAGGTGGACTACATCACACCTGTGGGATCATTGATAGTACATGTGTACTCTGCATGACGGATGTACACCGCCACATAGTCTTCTGGACATATGTCACATGCAGTTTCTGGACCGTGAGGCATACTGCTGCACCGATGACATGGTGCTGGCATAGCAGCTATAGTGTTCATTACAGTGTGTACATGTTCAGCCTGCACCCGTGACGCCTGTGCTGTCATCTGTGTGTGTACGTGTGACTGCATGTGTGTCCACCCTGCGCGTGTGTACGGGTTTACCTGGCCGTGACTTGCGGTGTGTGCACTCCGTCTGCATGCCGGACGGTGCGTAGCACATACTACGTGTGTGAGCATAGCCGGGTCGCTGTTGTGTGGGTGGACACACACGACGGTCCACATTCTGCCTCCCATGCCATCGCCCCATGTGTATGCATGTCTGCACTGTGCCGATTCTAAGTGTCTGAGCATGCCCAGTAAGCAGCTGTGTAGATGGACACACAGTACAGTGCACACCGCGCCCATCTGCATTGATACCCCGGGTGCATGCCTGTTTCCCCTTCGCAACTGCCACGTCTGTGGCATGGCCGGGTTGCTGTTGTGTGGCTGGACACACAGGAGGGTCCACAGTCTGCCACCCATGCCGTCGCCCCATGTGTATGCATGTCTGCACTGTGCCGATTCTAAGTGTCTGAGCATGCCCAGTAAGCAGCTGTGTAGATGGACACACAGTACAGTGCACACCGCACCCGTCTGCATTGATACCCCGGGTGCATGCCTGTTTCCCCTTCGCAACTGCCATGTCTGTGGCATGGCCGGGTTGCTGTTGTGTGACTGGACACACACGACGGTCAAGATTCTGCCTCCCATGCTGTCGCCCCATGTGTATGCATGTCTGCACTGTGCCGATTCTAAGTGTCTGAGCATGCCCAGTAAGCAGCTGTGTAGATGGACACACAGTACAGTGCACACCGCGCCCATCTGCATTGATACCCCAGGTGCATGCCTGTTTCCCCTTCGCAACTGCCACGTCTGTGGCATGGCCGGGTTGCTGTTGTGTGGCTGGACACACACGACGGTCCACATTCTGCCTCCCATGCCGTCGCCCCATGTGTATGCATGTCTGCACTGTGCCGATTCTAAGTGTCTGAGCATGCCCAGTAAGCAGCTGTGTAGATGGACACACAGTACAGTGCACACCGCGGCCGACTGCGTTGATATCCCGTGAGCATGTCTGTCTCCCCTTCGCAACCGCTAGGTGTGAGAGGCATGGCCAGTACACCAGTCGGGGGTACACACAACAGTCGGCACCGATGTCTGCTACTAGGCGTGTAGCCATGGCCAATGACATCCTGCATAGCCATGGTGACCATCCAGGTAACTCATATGTGGCTGTCATGCCACAGTGGCTGCCTACATCCTGCACGCCGGATGCCCTCTCATAGGGTATACTGTAATGTGGTGCATCCCGTATTCATGTCGTGATGTACTGCTCCGTAGTTAGTTGGTATTCCCGACTGCAGCACTACCGTGTTACAGTACGGCCACCTTGGGATGGTAACAGGCTGTGTGACTGCGCACTCTGTCTTCATTCCCTATCGGCCGCATTGCCTCTGCAGATGATACCACCCACCTAGGGGTATGCCTCCTGATAGTGCTGTGCTCAGTAATCTCGGTAGCGCGTTCTGTAAATGCATCATGCTGTAGTGAGTTCATGTAGGTAGGCGTAGGTTCGACTCCCGGCCCTTCCTGTGTGTGTGTGTGTGTTTCCAGCTGCCTCTGCAGATGAACATGCTTTAGGCCGCTTAACACATACCTTGGCTATTGCCAGCTATTCCCTTACGGGTGATGTCACCCGCCTAGAAGTATGCCTCTGACAGCACTGTGCTCAGTAATCTCGGTAGCGCGTTCTGTAAATACATCATGCTGTAGTGAGTTTATGCAGGTAGGCGTAGGTTCAACTCTCGGCCCTTCCCTGTGTGTGTGTGTGTTTCCAGCTGCCTCTGCAGATAAACATGTTTTTAGATGCTTCACAACACATACCTTGGCTATTGTCAGCTATTCCCTTACGTTTGATGTCACCCGCCTAGAAGTATGCCTCTGACAGCGCTGTGCTCAGTAATCTCGGTAGCGCATTCTGTAAATGCTTCATGCTGTAGTGAGTTCATGTAGGTAGGCGTAGGTTCGACTCTCGGCCCTTCCCTGTGTGTGTGTGTGTTCCCAGCTGCCTCTGCAGATGAACATGCTTTTAGACGCTTCGCAACACATACCTTGGCTATTGTCAGCTATTCCCTTACGGGTGATGTCACCCGCCTAGAAGTATGCCTCTGACAGCGCTGTGCTCAGTAATCTCGGTAGCGCATTCTGTAAATGCTTCATGCTGTAGTGAGACCATGTAGGTAGGCGTAGGTTCGACTCTCGGCCCTTCCCTGTGTGTGTGTGTGTTTCCAGCTACCTCTGCAGATGAACATGCTTTTAGACGCTTCGCAACACATACCTTGGCTATTGTCAGCTATTCCCTTACGGGTGATGTCACCCGCCTAGAAGTATGCCTCTGACAGCATTGTGTTCAGTAATCTCGGTAGCGCGTTCTGTAAATGCATCATGCTGTAGTGAGTTCATGTTGGTAGGCATAGGTTCGACTCTCGGTCCTTCCCTGTGTGTGTGTTTCCAGCTTCCTCTGCAGATGAACATGCTTTTAGACACTTCGCAACACATACCCTGCCTATTGTCAGCTATTCCCTTACGGGTGATGACACCCGCCTAGAAGTATGCCTCTGACAGCGCTGTGCTCAGTAATCTCGGTAGCGTGTTCTGTAAATGCTTCATGCTGTAGTGAGCTCATGTAGGTAGGCATAGGTTCGACTCTCGGCCCTTCCCTGTGTGTGTGTGTGTGTGTGTGTGTGTGTGTGTGTGTGTGTTTCCAGCTGCCTCTGCAGATGAACATGCTTTTAGATGCTTCGCAACACATACCTTGGCTATTGTCAGCTATTCCCTTATGGGTGATGTCACCCGCCTAGAAGTATGCCTCTGACAGCACTGTGCTCAGTAATCTCGGTAGCGCGTTCTGTCAATGCTTCATGCTGTAGTGAGTTCATGTAGGTAGGCGTAGGTTCGACTCTCGGCCCTTCCCTGTGTGTGCGTTTCCAGCTGCCTCTGCAGATGAACATGCTTTTAGACGCTTTGCAACACATACCTTGGCTATTGTCAGCTATTCCCTTACGGGTGATGTCACCCACCTAGAAGTATGCCTCTGACAGCACTGTGCTCAGTAATCTCAGTAGCGCGTTCTGTAAATGCATCATGCTGTAGTGAGTTCATGTAGGTAGGCGTAGGTTCGACTCTCGGTCCTTCCTTGTGTGTGTGTGTGTGTGTGTGTGTGTGTGTGTGTGTGTGTGTTTCCAGCTTCCTCTGCAGATGAACATGCTTTTAGACGCTTCGCAACACATACCTTGGCTATTGTCAGCTATTCCCTTACAGGTGATGTCACCCGCCTAGAAGTATGCCTCTGACAGCGCTGTGCTCAGTAATCTTGGTAGCGTGTTCTGTAAATGCTTCATGCTGTAGTGAGCTCATGTAGGTAGGCGTAGGTTCGACTCTCAGCCCTTCCCTGTGTGTGTGTGTGTGTGTGTGTGCTTCCAGCTGCCTCTGCAGATGAACATGCTTTTAGACGCTTCGCAACACATACCTTGGCTATTGTCAGCTATTTCCTTACGGGTGATGTCACCCGCCTAGAAGTATGCCTCTGACAGCACTGTGCTCAGTAATCTCGGTAGCGCATTCTGTAAATGCTTCATGCTGTAGTGAGATCATGTAGGTAGGTGTAGGTTCGACTCTCGGCCCTTCCCTGTGTGTGTGTGTGTGTGTGTTTCCAGCTGCCTCTGCAGATGAACATGCTTTTAGACGCTTCGCAACACATACCTTGGCTATTGTCAGCTATTCCCTTACGGGTGATGTCACCCGCCTAGAAGTATGCCTCTGACAGCACTGTGCTCAGTAATCTCGGTAGCGCGTTCTGTAAATGCTTCATGCTGTAGTGAGCTCATGTAGGTAGGCGTAGGTTCGACTCTCGGCCCTTCCCTGTGTGTGTGTGTGTTTCCAGCTGCCTCTGCAGATGAACATGCTTTTAGACGCTTCACAACACATACCTTGGCTATCGGCGGCCATTCCTTTACGGATGTTGTCACCCACCTGTACATGTGCCTCTGACGGTGGTGTGTTCGGTGGTCCACATAGCACATTCCATACCTGTGTCATACTGTTGTGCGGTTGGGTATGTGGGGGTGTGGTCAATCACCATGCCTGCCACATGTGTGTGTGTGTGTGTCCATGCTCCCAGCTGCATGGGTTCATAGGGTATGGCTTTGAGGTTTCCGCAGAACACTCATATCCTGCCGCTATCCCTGTGTTTGTGGATGGTGAGACGCAGCTTGTGGACTGCTTGTGTGCCTGCTGTGGTTGGCGACCTCCGTAGCGTGCTCTCCACGTGCACCCTGCTATGGTGTGGTGGGGTGGTGCTGTGTACGTTACACTCACGGGCTTGCCACATGTCTCTGTCTGTATCTCTGTCATTGTTTATCTACGTACCTATGTTGTGCCCGTAGTGCTGCTCTTGCATGGACAGCTGTCTGTCCCATGTATCGCATATTTGCACGGCTGACACATAGAACTGTGGTACGATGCATATCCACTCATTGTCCATGCACCGTCCATATTCCAGAACACCCTAGAGACATCTGCTGGATATCGTGGCAGACAGCTATCCTTGCTGTACTGACACTGTACCCGTACACGCCATAAACCTTGTGTGTAATTGCCTATTTATGGTGTGTGTATGTCTAACTGTGCTGTATGCATGGTCGTGTGTGTGTGCCGCTATAGCCATCTGTGCAGGTGTCGCCACTATGGGTAATCCTTGTGGACCGCTGTTTCATGTGCACTTCTGCACATACCTGCAGACCGTACTACCCCTCCTACGGCAGCGGCCTTAGATCGACTGCTGCCCTAGGCTGTAGGGCTCCATGGCACCCACCACCACAACACATGGTGCCCCCATCTTGGTATACCTACATGACACACCTACTAGACAGGTGGCCCTACTAGTGCGGCGCCCTGGGCAGCCGCAGGATTGGCGTATGCCTATGGCCAGCTATGAGCACATCACAAGGCATACGTCTACATTCAGCGTTTTACGACGGCTAGGTTATAATACCAGAGGGGGGACCTCATCAACTATGCTTTAGAATGCGGATTTAGATGGATTATTAGGAGGAGGGTTGACCACACACCAGGGCTGACCGATGAAACACTGATGAGGCCTCTTTTGAGAAGCAGGTGGCTTAAACCCCCATAACAGGAATGTAGTTTAGGTACAGATATACAGTTAACACACATTTGTCCACTCTTTCAGTTGTGTACCACTGTATTACATTGATATGATATGCATATCTTCTATATATATTGTTAGATCTTTGATTGATGAGTATTAGGCATAGTACAATATCATATAATACATGTGTTAATAGGATGTTTTCTGAGATGTTAATATATGTGTGTGTAGTTAACATTGCGTCTGTGCTTTCTATGCTGTGGTTACATACATTGTTTGCTGAGAAATTAACCAATGAAAGTGTAAGGGGGGATATTTAAAGCCTGGATGCTTCTATGTTATGTGTAAGTCTGATGGAGCCTACGGGTGAAAGCGCTTACATGTCTATGAAGTAACCTTTGTATACCATTTGTGACCTGTCGTGGACAATGTCTACGTTGACTGTTTCATCTACCTATGTGTGTTTTGGATTGTGTGCCATAAGGTGCCAGCGGGTCTTTGATGTTGATTAGGTGTATTCCATGGTCAATTGACATTAATCCTATTAATTCACTGAAGGATGTTCTTCATAAGTGGGAACGCCATAGTTTGACCATCCTATGACCTTCCTAGCTGACGTTGTTATTGTGCCATTGGTATGTGTTCCACAGGTTGCCCATTTGTTCCGCGGTATGGAAGCGAGTGATCCCCATTTTGGTGCTGGCAGATTGAGTGCTGTGTACGCCGGTATTCGCACGGTGGTCTGGCTTTGCATGGGGAGTGTCTACTGTAGTCCCTATCTGTATTTCCTGTGTTATGCCTCACTGCAGCTGTGTGATTCCACCAGGTTTGCAGTTATGGGTGCCATCTTGGTCCTACGCTTGTCCATCCCTGGCGATTGCCTACTGGACACTGGTATAGAGCAGTACACATTTCACACCTGCATTTAGCATTAGCCGGTGGATGCTTTGCACAATTAGTGGGGAGTAAGGCATGTGCTACTCCCACATCCCTCCCACGGTGCGGGACAACGTATTATCTGCCAAACAACACCGAGCCCCGTTTCTGCATACCCAGGATCCCATGGCTGCAACCCTCGACGGTACCCATTACACATCCGTCATGTGTGCGGGAATGGGATGTGGACGCACCTCTATGGACTCTACAATCTGGGAATTTCTGTTCATATGTCCTGCATTTCATGGACAGTTGTCATCAACCTTGAACACGCTGGAGGTGCATATGTCTGGCTGTACCGTAGTCACGGCTGTCAGTTCTTCTGGGTCTCTCGATCGCAGCTGGTTGACATTGCGTATGGATGAATCTTTGGGGTCCTACTATGAACACCAATGTGCATATGTAAAGTGTAGAACTTGTTGGACTGTGTCCATCTGGCCAGTGGGTTTGACTGCTGCTGTATGTTCCCCAATCGCGGATGTCTGCTTGCTACCCATATTATGTAGTGCTACGTTAACCAGGTTATTCTAAACTGAAACCAGATGGTGTAAATCCAATGATGCAGGCTAGGAAATGCTTTAACTAATCCTCAGATGTCCCATTAGGAAATTTCCGCCACTGTATTGTCAAAATAACACAACCAAAACATGTAGATCCTATTAATTCATTGAAGGATGTTCTTTATAAGCGTGAACGCCATAGTTTAAGGATCCTATGACCTTCCTAGTTGACATTGTTGGTGTGCCATTAGTATGTGTTCCGCAGGTCGCCCATTTGTTCCGCAGTATGGTAGCGAGTGATCCCCATTTTCTTGCTGGCAGATTGAGTGCTGTGTACGCCGGTATTCGCACGGCGGTCTGACTTTGTATGGGGAGTGTGTACTGTAGTCCCTATCTGCATTTCCTGTGTTATGCCTTACTGCAGCTGTGTAATTCCACCAGGTTTGCAGTTATGGGTGCCATCTTGGTCCTACGCTTGTCCATCCCTGGCGATTGCCTACTGGACACTGGTATAGAGCAGTACACATTTCACACCTGCATTTAACATTAGCCGGTGGATGCTTTGCACAATTAGTGGAGAGTAAGGCATGTGCTACTCCCACATCCCTCCCACGGTGCGGGACAACGTATTATCTGCCAAACAACACCGAGCCCCGTTTCTGCATACCCAGGATCCCATGGTTGCAACCCTCGACGGTACCCATTACACATCCGTCATGTGTGGGGGAATGGGATGTGGACGCACCTCTATGGACTCTACAATCTGGGAATTTCTGTTCATATGTCCTGCATTTCATGGACAGTTGTCATCAACCTTGAACACGCTGGAGGTGCATATGTCTGGCTGTACCGTAGTCACGGCTGTCAGTTCTTCTGGGTCTCTCGATCGCAGCTGGTTGACATTGCATATGGATGAATCTTTGGGGTCCTACTATGAACACCAATGTGCATATGTAAAGTGTAGAACTTTTTGGACTGTGTCCATCTGGCCAGTGGTTTTGACTGCTGCTGTATGTTCCCCAATCGCGGATGTCTGTTTGACTACCCATATTATGTAGTGCTACGAAACCCATGTTTTTCTACAATTAACCCAAATGGTGTTAATCTAATGCTGCAGATTAGCAACTGCTTTAACTAATCCTCAGAAGTCCCATTAGGAAATATCCGCCACTGTATTGTCAATATAACACAGCCGGAACATGTAGAACCTATTAATTCATTGAAGGATGTTCTTTATAAGTGGGAACGCCATAGTTTAAACATCCTATGACCTTCCTAGTTGACGTTGTTGGTGTGCCATTAGTATGTGTTCCACAGGTCTCCCATTTGTTCCACAGTATGGCAGCGAGTAATCCCCATGTTGTTGCTGGCAGATTGAGTGCTGTGTACGCCGGTATTCGCACAGCGGTCTGACTTTGTATGGGGAGTGTCTACTGTCGTTCCCATCTGTATTTCCTGTGTTATGCCTTACTGCAGCTGTGTAATTCCACGGGTTTGCAGTTATGGGTGCCATCTTGGTCGTACGTTTGTCCGTCCATGGGAATTGCCTACTGGACACCGGTGTAGGGCTGTACACATTTCACAGCTGCATTTAGCATTCTCCAGTGGATGATTTGCATTAGTAGTGGGGGGTAAGGCATGTGCTATACCCACATCCCTCCCACGGGGCGGGACAACAGCTTATCTGCCAAACAACACCGATCCCCATTTCTGCATACCCAGGATCCCATGGCTGCAACCCTCGACGGTACCCATTACACATCCTTCATGTGTGCGGGACTGGGATGTGGACGCACTTCTATGGTCTCGACAATCTGGGAATGTCTGTTCATATGTCCTGCATTTCATGGACACTTGTCATCAACCTTAAACACGCTGGTGGTGCATATGTCTAGCTGTGCCATAGTCACGGCTATTCACTCCTTTTAGGTCTCTCGATCGCAGCTGGTAGATGTGGCATACGGATCAATTTTTGGGGTCCTACAATGGACACCAATGTGCATATGTAAAGTGTAGAACTTGTTGGACTGTGTCCATCTGGCCAGTGGGTTTAACTGCTGCTGTATGTTACCCAATCGCGGATGACTGTTTGACTACACATATTATGTAGTGCTACGACAACCAGTTTATTCTGAACTGAACCCAAATGGTGTAAATCCAATGATGCAGGTTAGCAACTGGTTTAAATAAACCTCAGAAGTCCCAATGTGAGATATCCGCCACTGTATTGTCAAAACTAACAACACCAAAACATGTAGATCCTACTAATTCATTGAAGGATGTTCTTTATAAGTGGGAACGCCATAGTTTAACCATCCTATGACCTTCCTAGTTGACGTTGTTGGTGTGCCATTAATATGTGTTCCACAGGTCGCCCATATGTTCCACGGTATGGAAGCGAGTGATCCCCATATTCTTGCTAGCAGATTGGGTGCTGTGTACGCCGGGATTCGCACGGCGGTCTGGATTTCTATGGGGAGTGTCTACTGTAGTTCCCATCTGTATTTCCTGTGTTATGCCTTACTGCAGCTGTGTAATTCCACCGGGCTTGCAGGTATGGGTGCCATCTTGGTCGTAGGCTTGTCCATCCATGGGAATTGCCTACTGGACACTGGTATGGGCTGTACACATTCCACACCTGCATTTAGCATTATCCGGTGGATGCTTTGCATTATTAGTGGGGAGTAGGTCATGTGCTACACCCACATCCCTCCCACGGGGCGGGACAACGGATTATCTGCCAAACAACACCGAGCCCCATTTTTGCATACCCAGGATCCCATGGCTGCAACCCTCGACAGTACCCATTACACATCCTTCATGTGTGCGGGACTGGGATGTGGACGCACATCTATGGACTCGTAGATCTGGGGATTTCTGTTCATATGTCCTGCATTTCATGGACACTTGTCATCAACCTTAAACACGCTGGTGGTGCGTATGTCTCACTGTGCCATACTCACGGCTGTCGCGTCATCTGGTGGACGGTAACGGCTGGATGGAATTCTGTTAGGATAAATTTTTGGGTCCTACAATGGACACCAATGTGCATATGTAAAGTTAGATGTTGCTGGACTGTGTCCAACTGGCCAGTGGTTTTGACTGCTGCTGTATGTTCCCCAATCGCTGATGTCTGTTTGACTAGCCATATTACGTGGTGCTACGTAAACCTGGTTTTTTAGAACTGAGAACAAATGGTGTACATCCAAAGATGCAGGTTAGCAACTGCTTTAAATAAACCTCAGACGTCCCAATAGGAAATATCCGTCACTGTATTGTCAACATAACACCACCAGAACATGTAGATCCCCGATGTATTCATTGAAGCATGTTTTCTTTATAAGTGGGAACGCCATAGTTTACATATCCTAGTTGTCGTTGTTGGTGTGCCATTAGTATGTGTTCCACAGGTCACCCATTTCTTCCGTGGTATGGAAGCGAGTGATCCCCATTTTGTTGCTGGCAGATTGAGTGCTGTGTACGCCGGTATTCGCACGGTGGTCCGACTTTGTATGGGGAATGTCTACTGTAGTCCCTATGTGTATTTCCTGTGTTATGCCTTACTGCGGCTGTGTAATTCCACCGGGTTTGCAGTTATGGGTGCCATCTTGGTCGTACTCTTGTCCATCCATGAGAATTGCCTACTGGACACTGGTATAGGGCTGTACACATTTCACACCTGCATTTAGCATTATCCGGTGGATGCTTTGCATTATTAGTGGGGAGTAAGGCAGGTGCTACACCCACATCCCTCCCACGGGGCGGGACAACGGATTATCTGCCAAACAACACCGAGCCCTGTTTCTGCATACCCAGGATCCCATGGCTGCAACACTCGATGGTACCCATTACACATCCTTCATGTGTGCGGGACTGGGATGTGGACGCACTTCTATGGACTCGGAACTCTGGGGATTTCTGTCCATATGTCCTGCATTTCATGGACACTTGTCATCAACCGTAATAACGCTGTTGGTGCATATGTCTAGCTGTGCCGTAGTCATGGCTGTCGCTTCTTCTGGTTGAACGATAACAGCTGTATGATGTTCCATAAGTATCAATTTTTGGGTCCTACAATGGACACCAATGTGCATATGTAAAGTGTAGAACTTGTTGGACTGTGTCCATCTGGCGGGTGGTTTTGACTGAACTTCCTAGTTGACGTTGTTGGTGTGCCATTAGTATGTGTTCCACAGGTCGCCCATTTGTTCCGCAGCATGGCAGCGAGTAATCCCCATTTTGGTGCTGGCAGATTGAGTGCTGCGTATGCCGGTATTCGCATGACGGTCCGACTTTGTATGGGGAGTGTCCACTGTAGTTCCCAACTGTATTTCCTGTGTTATGCCTTCCTGCAGCTGTGTAATTCCACCGGGTTTGCAGTTATGGGTGCCATCTTGGCCGTACGTTTGTCCGTCCATGGGAATTGCCTACTGGACACTGGTATAGGGCTGTACACATTTCACAGCTGCATTTAGCATTCTCCGGTGGATGTTTTGCATTATTAGTGGGGGGTAAGGCATGTGCTATACCCACATCCCTCCCACGGGGCGGGACAACGGCTTATCTGCCAAACAACACCGAGCCCCATTTCTGCATACCCAGGATCCCATGGCTGCAACACTCGACAATACCCATTACACATCCTTCATGTGTGCGGGACTGGGATGTGGACGCACGTCTATGGACTCGACAATCTGTGGATTTCTGTTCATATGTCCTGCATTTCATGGACACTTGTCATCAACCTTAAACACGCTGGTGATGCATATGTCTAGCTGTGCCGTAGTCACGGCTGTCACTTCTTCTCGGTGGAATGGCAGCAGCTGGATGATATAGCGTACGGATCAATATTTGGGGTCCTACAATGGACACCAATGTGCATATGTAAAGTGTAGAACTTGTTGTACTGTGTCCATCTGGACAGTGGTTTTGACTGCAGCTGTATGTTCCCCAATCGCGGTTGTCTGTTTGACTACCCATATTATGTAGTGCTACGGAAACCAGGTGTTTCATAACTGAATACAAATGGTGTACATCCATGGATGCAGGTTAGCGACTGCTTTCAATAAACCTCAGAAGGCCCAATAGGAAATATCCGCCACTATATTGTCATAATAACACCACCAAAACATGTAGATCCTATTGATTCATTGACAGATGTTCTTTATCAGTGGGAACGCCATTGTTTAACCATCCTATGACCTTCCTAGTTGACGTTGTTGGTGTGCCATTAATATGTGTTCCACAGGTCGCCCATTTGTTCCGCAGTATGGAAGCGAGGGATCCCCATTCTCCTGCTGGCAGATTGAGTGCTGTGTATGACGGTAGTCGCACGGCGGTCTGGATTTCTATGGGGTGTGTCTACTGTAGTCCCTATCTGTATTTCCTGTGTTATGCCTTACTGCAGCTGTGTAATTCCACCAGGTTTGCAGTTATGGGTGCCATCTTGGTCGTATGCTTGTCCATCCATGGGAATTGCCTACTGGACACTGGTATAGGGCTGTACACATTTCACACCTGCATTTAGCAATATCCGGTGGATGCTTTGCATTATTAGTGGGGAATGAGGCATGTGCTACACCCACATCCCTCCCACGGGGCGGGACAACGGATTATCTGCCAAACAACAACGAGCCCCATTTCTGCATACTCATGATCCCATGGCTGAAACCCTCGACAGTACCCATTACCCATCCTTCATGTGTGTGGGACTGGGATGTGGACGAACTTCTATGGACTCGACAGTCTGGGGTTTTCTGTTCATATGTCCTGCATTTCATGGACACTTGTCATCAACATTAAACACGCTGGTGGTGCATATGTCTAGCTGTGCCATGGTCACGACTGTCGCTTCTGCGGGTTGAACGATGACGGCTGGATGGTATTCCGTACGGGACAATTTTTGGGTCCTACAATGGACACCAATGTGCATATGTAAAGTGTAGAACTTGTCGGACTGTGTCCATGTGGCCACTGGTTTTGACTGCTGCTGTATGTTCCCCAATCGCGGATGTCTGCTTGACTACCCATAGTGTGTAGTGCTACGAAAACCAGGTTTTCCAAAACCGAAACCAAATGGTGTACATCCAATGATGCAGGTTAACAACTGCTTTAAATAATCCCCAGAGGTCCCAGTAGGGAAGTATCACCACTTTATTGTCAGAATGACACCATCATAACAGGTAGATCACGAGCACTTTGGCCCGGTCTTACCGGGCATTTGCAAGTGTAATTAGCAGAAACATATCACTAAATGAATAATAATACATATTTTAATAATAAAGTTAATCTATGTTATTTGGACTATAGCTTCTGCTATTGACATACGATGCTGTGGGTGGTGCCGGTTACCATACACATGGCTTTCTCAAAGGCCGAATTCACAATTCTAAACACTACTGTGGTCTCCTTTAAGGACCCTGAGCCAGTGGTCAACATTACTCAAGCCACTGCATCACTTACATATGCCTTCTACCGGCACCTACAGGACTGCGTGGATCAGGCATTCCCTTACCCAACTGTGGGTCTTTGTACCAATGCCAAGCATCCAGTGTGGTGTACCCCAGCCATACACAAGCTGTACAATGAGAGGAGGTGGCTACTACAAGACAGAGCAGACTCCTTGTGAGGTATGACGCCCTTGCTCATTATATGTGAAGAGCTACAAGCTCTCATGAAATAATCCGGGGCAGGTTCCACAGATATATCTCCAAGGACTCGACAGACAATCATACGGCCTTCATTAGCTATGCTGGACACCTGGGAGGTAACTCCCAGATATGCTCTGACTGGGTTCACAATGATGTGAAGTTTACTGAACATACACACATTGCCAACATACTGGCTGACAGGTTCGGTGAAGACATCTCCACCCCCTCCCCCCCACTTGGAGAGATGTCTGTACCAGCGGATTGTGGCCCCCGAATGTTCTGTAACGCACAGGTGGGACATGATCTCTCCAAGGTAGTGAACACAGCATCCATGGGACCAGCTGGTGTCCTGACTGTGTACTCCGCGATCTCATTGAGGAATTAGACCCACAGTTAGGACAGCTGTTTAATCTTAGCCTCACCTCGGGTAACGTACCCAAGTTGTGGCGCACGGCGACTGTAGTCCCACTTCACAGGGGCAGTGCCTCCACTGACCCTGGTTATTACCGTCCCATTAGCATGAGAAGCCTTATCTGCAAAGACATGGGGAAGGATCATACTGCAGCCGATAGATGACGACATAGGGGACCTGCATACTTTTCATCCAACCCACTTTGGCTTGGTCAGGGGCAGGTCATGCGTTTAAATCCTGATTGACGTTTTAGGGACAGTCACCGAGGCCATTGATGAGGGTCATGCAGTCCATACAGCCTACCTCGACCTGGCAAAGGCCTTCAACACAATACCCCCCTCGGGTATCATTGATAAACCCATCGGCTTGGATGTGAACACGTACATCGCAGGATGGGTTGCAAACTGGCTAGGTGACACAACCCACGCGGTCATAGTTGCTGGCAGCATGTCAGACTTACTGCCTGTCACAGGCGGTGTCCCACGGGGCTCTGCCCTGGGTCCACTCTTTTTCTACATCTACATTTCCAAAGTACAAGCACACACAGGGGTGTTATGGCTGACATTGTTTGTAGATGACTGCGAACCAGGTGCCATAGTGGGACGGACATCTGACACAGATATCCTTCAAAGGGGCCTCACAGATATGGATATCTGCTGTCAGGGACATGGCCTACAGCTAAATGCCAGGTAATGCATAGTCATACCCATCGGGAAGAACAAGGTCACCCCTGTCCGCCATATGGGTGGCAGTCCACTGAGCACGGGGGGAATTACCAGGGATCTGGGGACCCAGGTTGTCAGTCACCCTTCGTTCGACACACACGTTGCTATCGTGGTTCGGTAGAACTTCTACATTGCCCACCTGATCGTGCAGGGATTCACATCTAGATCAGGGTAGGTCATCGTCTCCTTGTACTCATTAATCATTACACCTATGACTGAGTACATTGCCCCGTTCGGAAGGTATCTGACCCGACACCTACAGCAGCTGGGAATGCCCCATAGGTTCATCGTCAGACAGATGCAGGGTGTCAGGGATTTGTGTTATGCTGCCCCACTGTAAGGACTCCTGCTCCATTCAGTCTCATACCACTTGTTCAGTGGTGACCTGTGCCTGACATACGAGGCCATGTCGACCCGTATTTGATGACTATGCTTCACCTACTGGATCTACATCCCTCAGAACCACAAGGGCAGGTGACGTGAACCTTGACACTGTCATTAATAGAATGTGTTGGAGTGACACATACATCACCCAGACACTCACTATGCTGTGGAACAACATCACAGTACATGTGAGGCGGAGAACCTTGCTAGACTTGTTCGAGGGGGATCTTGTCCATTGGATGGGGGATTGCAGATATACCCCAGGGATTACATCATTGTCACTGCTTGACAGAGGTACAGCAATATAATAGGCATTTTATCTCCAGACTGGAGGGTTGGCAAAGGAAACCTAACTATGGCCTAGGGTTATGGCTGCCCTTGGGTAGATAGCCTACTCTGTACCTATGGACCTATGAACCTATGCTCATAGTTTGTCCCATTCACACTTGTCTATCCCCTATCCTCATTCTTATGTGTATATTTCTGTGGCACGTGATTGAACTATGTATTACCTGCAGGTATGCTGTCTACAGTGCACATACGTCACGGTTGATTACAGTGTATCTGTGCACCTACCTCTGTGATACTGAGGACTACCACACATCCTTCACAGCATTACATGCATATGTCCATTCTATTATTTTTTGGCCTGAGGGGGGGTGTTAAGGCAACGGTTACACGTGTCCCTGTTTGTGCACGTGTCATGGTGGTCTTTGACCAGCCTCCGTTGCTGTTGTGGGATGGACGGTAGTGTTGGTGTGTGTTTGGCATGTGTTTTCACTGCCGGTACATCTGTGGGAGGTGGGGTTGGCACATTTTCCTCTTTGCAGTGGGCCCCATCCTGGACATTTGTGTCATGCATCAACACTTGGCACGTGCCATATGTCCTGTGCTATTCCCACAGTCGTGTATGCCTTCCTGCATTACTACTGCATGTTACTGGCTGTTTGTATCTGGTACACATGGCTATTATGGTGGATAGCTTGGCCTATTCCCATGCTATGACATACCCATCCATCCAGGCATATACATGTTATTCCGTCCTTTGCGTTGGCCGTGGGTGTTTGGCCGTCCGGCAACGCTACTCTCAACGTGTGATGTCCCACCTTCCCCTTCTGTGCCTGTGGCACCCTGTTGGGGCGTCCTGCTTGGTGGGCAGATGTTCTGCCATATGTGTTGTGTTTGACATGTCTGCATAGCTAATCATCGGTGCGGTGGCTGAACATACCGCCTTGTCCAGATGTGTACAGTTATGGGCACCGTGGCATGTGCACGCCTATGGGGTTTCGACAGGTCCATACCACATGCGGGATGTACACATTCTGCCGACACATTCACATGCAGCCATTTGGATATCTGTACCTGAGGTGGGATGTTAACATGTGGGGTACATATTTGCCCGCGTGGCACTGCCTAGGACAATACTTCTTACTACATTTCAGGTATGCCCATTGTGTGTAGGTGTGTAGCTGCAAGGCTGCTAGCTGGGTTGGGTGCACGGTCATACATGGGTGCGGGTTACATGCTATGACGGGGCTGTTGTGTATTACATTTGCATGCATGAGTTCTGCTTCTGGATATTACGCTTAGGCATACGCCGTCCTATGTGTATGCGACGAGCACGTTGCTGGGTGTAGTACATGTTGCTATGCACATGTTTGCCTGTGTTTAGGGTATCTTGTTTCCTTCTTGTTGTTATATCGACACGGCTACCCAGCTGTGTACTCTCACTACTGCTGGTGACCATGCCCATGTCTCTACTTCTATGTCGGTGCGGCGCACTTACATGCTGCGGTACACTTTCACTGGGTATGCCCACTGACAGTGCATTGCGGGACGGACACAGTATTACGCGTATCCTTTGTTCCTTGGATGGGTACACTTAGGACTTCGTGGGTTAATGTTTGGTTCTCCGTTTTGTGTGAACGGGTACTATGTTGCATAGTCTGCGTATGTTTCATTATCCACGGGCCCTGGCTGGTGCGGTTACTATTGCAGGCGGCCTGTGGAAGTCAGTACTTCAGGTTGCTCATCACCTGCCGGCTTGGCCACGCCTCCGGACGCATCCTACTTGGGCTCGCTCACGTGCCCTCCGCACGTGTCTGTGGTTGCGGTGCGCACTCATTACTATGCATATGGCACTGCTACGCCGATTATTCACTGCACTGCCGGTGCAAGCCTTACACCGGCCTTGCGCCGAGCTTCATGAATCCCGGGGTATGTTTATCTATATAGCTAGATATCTGCTTTTTATATATATACACATACACATACATATATACACTCACACAGATGTTCCAAATACCCTATGAATAAATTAGCATAAATGGGGGAAAGCTCCCCTCATTGCTGCCCCCATTGCTGCGCCTCTTAATTGCAGATAAAAATTACCCTTAAAACAAGAAGTTTGCTTTGTTAGAATCAGTCTAACTAATTTTAATAGAAAATCCTAAATTTACTACAATAAATGTCAGCTTAACTCAAACCAGAATCATAAATCACAAAGCCCCTTTCATGAGGTATAGATGTACATAAAGAGTTAACATTTATGCTGCATAGATCCATTGCATATCAGACATCCCTTGTAAAAATTCAGTGGTATCCTGTAGCCAAGATCTAACATGCAGCAAAAAGGGGTTTAGATATGTATTATGGAGCTCAGAGTGGATTTCAGTAAGGGTAACCATTGCCAGAAGCTTTATGTCTTTTTGGAGGCAATTCAATACATTTTTGTACCTTAAGTAACACCAAAAAGATAATAAAATAAAAACACATCGGACTATCCACACCAAAACTCTTTTATTCAACTCTAAAAAATAGAAATTAAATGCATGAAGCCAGACAAAGGTGGGGGTTTGGTTATAATGGATGCTCATGATTATATTGGACATCTATTACATTTATTGAACAATGACAATGTCTATGTAGAGGCAAGTGAATGCAATCAATATATCTAGCCGGGCCATAAAGGTGGCTCTGGATGAGTTGCTTTTATTTGATCTTATTTCTCAAGATTTGTGTAATTATTTGAGAGTGGAGAATCCAGTGATCTCTAGGATTTTCGGTGTTTCAAAAATTAATTCCTGTGTACGTAATCCACTGTTACATCCTATAGTAGCCTCAAGAAGTTCAGTTACTGAACCATTAGTCAAATACGTGGACAATAAACCATATTCTGGTTTTGTTTAGGCACATTGTTATGGATTAATGGGACTTGCTCAATAAATTAAGAGACATTCATTTTGAGTGTTCAGATATATTTGTGATCTGTGATATTCAAAGTCTCTTCATGTAATTCCACAGGATATTGGACTTGATTGGTTCAGTCAGATAGTGAAGATGCCATTGAAGTTGATGTGGTCCTAGAATGTGGACATGGTACTAAATAATATTTTTTTGATGTTTAATGGTGAATTTTTCAAACAGATCTCAGGTTCCCATGGGAGTAGCATGTGCCCCATTATTTTCAAACCTTGTGCTGCTTTGGTGGGAATTGGAAAACGTATTTCAGAGCCATCTGCTTAGATATTGCAAAGGGTATTTTCGATATCTAGATGACCTGTTGATTATTTGGGGGCTACTAAAGAAGAATTTAAAGAATGCTTCAAACTAGTACTACATTTTTAAGATTTACATCTGCAATGAATGTTATAAAAATTAATTTCTTTGACATTGAGATTTCAAAGATATCTACATGGGGTATTCAGACTCAAGTGCATCGTAAACCCACTTTTTGCAATTCCTTACTTTCTTTTAATAGCAACCACCCCTTTCACCAGAAAAAGATGCAGCAAAAAGTCAAATGATCAGAGTATCTGGGTTAACTACAGATGCTACAATGTTTTTGGATCAGTTTGAGATTTTGAAAGGCATGTTTCTTAATAGGGGATACCCTCCGGTTTTGTTGGAACAGTTGCAAAGGGATGTATGGGGTCAAAGAAGTGATCGATATTCCCCAGTTTTCACTTCGGGCTTAAACATTTTTTGAGTGAGCAGTCAATACAGACTAGTTCCATAGTTTCAAGGAAAGAAAACATGGTTTTACACAATTCTCTTGATGGTCAAGATATTCAGAATATTATTCGCAGAAATTGGCAATTATTAACATATGATGAGAGTATCAAAAAGATTTTTTGCTCCTCTGTGAGATTTACTTTTAAGAACAAAAGAAACATCAAATTATTATTAGAAATGCCTACCTATGATATGTGGAGACCTCCTATTACAGTGAAACGTGGACATTGTAACCAATGTCTGTATATATGTACAAACCCAAGGGCGCTTGGCAAATTAAATAAAATAATCGAAGGGTGGTGGGAAATTTTGTTGTAACTCACAGAGAGTGGTGTATCTTGCACTATGTGACACATGTACGGCTTTCTATATAGGAAAAACTGTTAATGCTCTTAATAAGATGATATATCAGCAGTTATACATTATTAGTTCTAAAGACAACACAAGTGAACTGATAAAACATTCTGTTGAGTGTATTGGATTCAAACATTTTAAGATTTGGTATTAGAACAAGTTAAATGAGAAGCATTTTCTGGTGATTGGATGAATCGCCTGTTACAATGGGAAATGTATTTGCAGATTCACTTTGATGTCACCACCTTTTCAGGTTTGAATGAGAATATCTCCATTATGAGTGAATTAAAAAGAAGAGCACACACAGTTTAATCAGTTTTAGTGGCTGTAGAATCAAATAATATTGGGGCCATTAATTGTTAGTGGCATATGATTTTGTCCAAGAAGTTTGTAGTTTATATGTATCTTTAAGCATGTATTTTTTAAGTTTGAAAATGGTGACTGGTTGACTTTGTGGGTGTGTGATTAACAGCTGATCTTGAGATTATTTAAGCGGCTCCTAGTTTTGAAATGCAGTTCTGATGATGTCTTATAAAGATGAAATTGCTTAACTTCATTTATTTTTAATTCAGTTTAATTTTTTAGAGTTAAATAAAAGAGTTTGGGTGTGGATAGTCTGACGTGTGTTTATTTCTTGTGCTTTGGCACTATGTGGGTGTTTCTACACTGAGTTCATTGGTGGGTAACTTTTTGAATTTGTTGCTTGAAGTAGTCAGATCATGAGGTAACCTCATATAGAATTTGGCATTAAGTTGTTTAAGGGTTTCCCCTTCATACTAATGCCAGGAGCATATTGCTTCTAACCTACCCCTTGATCCACTTGTGTAATTACAAAATTGTGCTGTGATTTCAGCTTTTGTAAAGATAAATACAACTCTTTTGTGAGATTATTATATCTGTGACATTTTTAAATATGCCTTTAGTAAACTCCATTTCTTTAATATCAGTTTGTTCAGGGGTGATATCCTGTATTGCATATTGGCCATACATGTGGTGAATTGTAACAGCATTATTTTTTACTTTAATTATTAAAAGGTCCAAGGAGCAAGCATATGGTTCTAGTTCAGGAAAGGATGGCTGATGTTCTAATAGGAAATTACTTTGACAATGCATTAGCTTGTGCACACCTAGTTATGCACATCCTGGCATGGAAGCACATACTTGTGAGGTGCAGTAGGATGAGACCCAACCAAGGGCCAAACATTCATCTAGTCCTGGTAATGTAGTTCCTCCAGAGAGGGAAATTGTCATCAGCAGTGAACTGGAATCTGAACCACAGCAGGAGAAAGGTACCAGGCTTCCCTTGGGGAGGTTCCTTCAAGGAGAGAGATAGGAAGTAGTAGTCAGCCTTTAGTTGAGACACCACTAGAAGGGGAGCAAAAAAGGAGTTAAGGCAGGCTCATCTATGTGACCCTGTGTTACAGGCCTTCAGCAAGGTAGTTAAGGAGGCTATTAGGTTCATAGGTAAGTACTAGGCTATTTGCCCAAGGGCATTTTTAAGCCTAGACAGAATGTGTTGGCTTTCGCCACCCCCTTAGATTAGTTCCCTGTGCCTCTGTCCAGCACAGCCATTAGTTCCCTGCGCCACTGTCCAGCAGAATAATTTGCAGTGATCCTCGGGGTAAATTTTCTGTTTCCCATCCACCCGTCAAGGTTTCTCTTGAAGAGTGTTGGTGAGGAGCTCTGCCTGAAATATATGGGAATCCTGTTCCAAAGCATAGGGAGTCTCTGGAATAGGAATCTATCCCTTCAGCATGTCCTATTTATCGTTGTGGTGAGGTTTATATCTCTAGAACGAGTGGCTCTCTGGGATTTGTTTTTATTTTAGGTGGAGCATGTCCATTAATTCTGGGTTGGACATGGCCTTGTATGTCTGGCAGACATCACCTCTGAGTAAGCGGTATGCAACCGAGTACAGCTGGAGTTTCTTGAGTCGGGCTGCATAGGGCATCTGTTTGAGGCCAGTAATCCTCTTGGTGAGGTACTTTTGTGGTCTTTCCAGCTGTTGCAGGTGTCTTGTAAGGTACATCCCAAATGGGACATTATATTCTATGATGGGTCTAATGAGTGATGAATAGAGAGGCACAATAACCTCTTTTTTGTAGATGCAAACCCTTTTGTGATTAGGTGGGCTACATAGAAGGATTTTCTAACCACCTTGGCAATATGATTATCAAAGGAGAGATTACTATCTACTTGGGTTCCCAGATCCCTTATTACATTTTCTGTATTTAGGGGACTACCACCTATGTGATAGTTCACGGGTACTTTGTTTTTTCCAATGGGGATGACTATGCACTTTTTGGCATTAAGCTTGAGGCCATGATTTTGAAACCACATATCCGTCTCAGTGAGATCCATCTGGAGGGTGTCTGTATCAGCCGGAGAATCAATTATGGCCCCTAGTTTGCAGTTGTCTGCGAACTTGGTCAGCCATACTCCTCCTCTGCTTGCCTGTACCTCTGAGAAGTATATACCGAACAGGAGGGGTCCCAGGACTGAGCCCTGGGGGACACCACTTGTAACCAGTTTAGAGTCAGATGTAGAGCCTGCAACTCTCACCATGTGGGTTCTATCCATGAGCCAGTTGGCAACCCATCTCGTGACGTAGGGGTTTATGTTCAAGCTGGTGAGCTTGTCTATAAAACTAGAATGGGGAATGGTTTTGAAAGCCTTTGTGAGGTCTAGGCAGGCTGTGTGGACCTCCTTTCCCTTGTCTAATGCCTTGGTAACCATCTCAAAGAAGTCCACCAGGTTTAGGAGGCATGATCTGCCCTTAACAAAGCCAAATTGGGTAGGGTCCAAGGTTTGGAGGTTCCCAATGTCTCTGTTAATGAGTTCCATGATGATGCGTTGCATAGCCTTGCAGACCAGGCTAGTCAGGCTTATAGGCGATAGTTCCCAGGGTCCATTGTGGCTCCACCTTTGTGGAGCGGGATAAATGTTGCTGTGCGCCACTCTGTGAGTATGTAGCCTGTAGAGAGACTGAGTTTGAATAGTGTGTTTAGGTGAGGGGTTAGTTCATTTTGGAGCTCTGTAACACACAGCCTGGGACACCGTCTGGTCCCATTGAAGCTGTGTTTTTGGCTTTAGATAGGGCTGTTTTAACCTGTGTGTCAGTGATTGATGGGGCCCTACATTCTTCTGGTATGGTTGTGGGCCCTTTAGGGGGTGAGAGGGGGGGTGAAGTTTGCACTAAACCTTTCTGCCAGGATGTTGGCAATATCAGTCGGTTCAGTGTATTTTGTGCCATTCTGCACTGACACGGAGCAGATCTGAGAGTTTCCACTTAGGTTCTTGACATAGCTAAAAGCCGCTTTGTGGTTATCTTTGGAGTTATTGGCAATTTTTCTTTCGAAACTAGCCTTGGATGATTTAATGAGGGATTGTAGTTTCTTGCTGATACCTGATCAGGGATGTCTTTCCTTCTTGGGATTTTACTCTTTTCTGTACTAGTTTCCTCCTACTGTTGTATAGCTTGTTTATGGCAGGGGTCCACCAGACTGGTTTCCTTTTCTTGGAGGAGTGAGTCTTGGTTTTTCTTGGGATAGCATGATCCATGCATTCCTGCAGATGCTCATAGAGTGCCTTTGTAAAGGTTTCAGAAGCTTGTACAGCATTGTCTTTTAGCATGGTGGCTGTGAACCTTTCCATCTCGGTCTTAAGTAATGTGAATTTTGCTTTTGAAAAGCTTTTCATGGTGGTTTCCTTGATTGGGGGTGGGGGAAGAATTTGGATATCCAGAGTGATTAGTCTATGGTCTGATCTAACCAGCGAGGGGTTGACCTCCAGTGTGGAACACCGGTCGCCCATGTTGGTGATGACCAGGTCCAATATGTTGTTTCCTCTGGTGGAGGTGTTGACCAGTTGATCCAGGGCATTCAATTTTATAAATTCTAGGAAGTGTTGGGCAAGGGAGTTAGTACTTGAGTAGTTCTCCCACTTTATGTTTGGGTAATTGAAATCACCCAGTATTAGGGTGTTTGGTAGGACCTTCATATTTCCCAGTGTCTCCAGAAATGCAGAATGGGGGTCCAGGGCCATGGTGGGTGATCTGTAGCAAGCTACAATTTGGATTGCAGTTTTTCCCATTGTTAGTTACACATGGATGATCTCTGATGCATTGTGCTGCACCACTAACCTGGAGGTGTGGGTATCCTTAATGAATATGGATACACCCCTGCCTTTTGTGTTTCAGTCCTGGTGCTGTGGCTGAAAGGTATGGTATGAGTTATAGCCTAGTAGTGCTGGGGTGCACACAGGAGCCTTAAACCAGGTTTCTGTTACTGCACAAATGTCGATGTTCTCCATACTGAGGAGTGCCTCGAGTGCATGCATTTTGAGGTTTAGACTTCTGGCGTTGAGTAGCATTACCCTCAGTTTTTGGTTACTTGTGTTATTTATGGTGGTGGGTTTGTCTAAAAAAGGCACTATGGGGGTGGCAAGAGCCTTGGCCAGTATTCGAAAGCCTAAGGGTGACAGGTGCAAGCCATCTCTTGAGAAGCAATGTGGCTTGTCAAGCATGTCATCCCAGATGGACAGATACTGGATCCCCTTTGAATGACACCAGAAACTTAGCCAATTGTTGAAATTGATCATTTTTTTCTTTATACTGTGGCATCATTCTTGGTGAGGGCAGGATGCTACTCAGGGTCAGGGTCATACTGGCCTGGGCTACATGATCAGAGGCTATTGGTGGACTATTGATGCTTAAAGGTAGGGTGAGTCTTTGTGACAAAAAGTTGTTGTACAGGGAATGGACCCATAAAGGTAGAAATAATACAGCAGTTGGTAGCACCTACGGCACATTGATACTTATGGCTGTAGCCAGCAATATTACTTTTGCAGGCATTATAGAGCATACTAACAGATGGCTTATGTCAATTTTTTTATGCCAGGGATTGCAAAAGATGTGACAGGACAGTGCAGAAACTATGAGCAGTGCCAAAAGGTTGTCAAGGCTGACACACCAAAACTTGCTTGACGCATTTACATATTTTTGAGGATCCATTTCAGATGGTGTCCATGGAAACTGTGGGACTTCTGAGTACCCTAAGTTCAGTAGATAAGAAATAGATCCTGTTGGTAATGGATTATGTCACTAGAAACTAAGAGATAGTGGTTCTGCCATCCATTGAAGTGGAGAAGTTGTTAAATGGTCTGCTAGACATTATCAATGGTACAATTTGCAACTGAATTACTGAAAGGTAGTGGTACCGACTTTATGTTAGTCCTGCTGGCATGTTTGTGGAAGAGGGATAAAGCATTTAAAGATTATCACCTACTATATGCCAAGAAATGGTCAGGTAGAGATAGTGCTCCACTGAGGAATATTTTGATATTTTCAGACCAGTTCAAGAGACAGTGAGAAAAATGACTGACCTATTTTCTGTTTGCTCTAGCAACCCATAATATTTTTGCCATTTTAGTTGAGGGGAACCATGGATTTAATCTGTAATGAGTAAAATGAGGACTGTGATTCCCACAGGTAATATGTTGGGGAGACTGTCAAAAACTTTAGGACTAGGCCTAGCAAGCTCCTGGGGATGTTCCAGGATGGTTCCCTATCAGATTACTGAAGTTTCAAAGCTTTGAATATCATGACTGAGACCATATGATCAAAGTTTTGAAAGTTCGATCATATTTAATGGAGATTACAGTACAACATGGAACATGAAATTTACCATTTTCCACACTCTAGTGCAATCTCATATTTGGTATATTTAATTAGTAGGGGGAGGGGGTGTAGGGAGGACTCTTCCCACTGTAAAAAGCTAAAAACAAATTTTGTTTTTATTTATTTTATTTTTTTTTTCAGTTTCGAAGTTTCAAAACTTCAATCATATGGTCTCAGCTGTATCATGTCCAAAGTTTTGAAACTAAGGGAAGCTGATAGGGTCCCTCCCCAGGACACATATATTGGGAGCAAAAGCAGCAAAGAGTCTCCCATAATAGGACATCCCGAGCCAAAGAGTATTCTGCTGGGCAGCATATGATAGTGCATATTCCTGCTAGACTAAATTAGTTGTAGGCAGGCTTGAAGGGTCCTTTCACCATTGTTAAAAGGTATGTGAAGTTAACTGTATGGTACAGGTACCACATAGATGCCAAAAGCGCAAACTGTACCTTGTGAATGTGATGAAGCCCTATTATGACAGAGGTCCTAGTACTCAGCACCTGCAATTGGTTGCAGGAGGAACCAAAGGGGACCTGGTGATCTCCTTGATGAGGCCCAGTCTGTCACCAGAGAGGATGACATAGCCTCTCTAGTCTCCTACACAATTTCATGAAAGCTTAGCAGTATGTTAAGGTGCAAAACAACTTTCACACAACACAGTTCAGAGAATAATGATCCTATTTATTCCAGACAACACATGCATATGGGAGACTTGAAAATCAAGGTTCTGTCTCCTTCAGCTATGAAAAGAATGGACATTGTATAGTACTTCCTATTAAATACATAATAATTGTAATAATTAAAATACAGCCACTGACCAATTAAAAATAAACACTATAGCATTAATTTTGCTAACTAAATTCTGATTCTCTATCTGTGCCTTATTAGGCATAATTTCTGAATTCCAGTAAAGAACTTTCTACACTTGCCATGTTGGCACTCCTGTGTTGGCAGAAAATAAATCATTAGAGGTAAGCTAAAACAATCAGGAATCTATCTTAAAATGAAAATGTATTTAAAATACAAACACTGACATATTTTCTTTCATTTTAACTTCTCCCTTCACATTTCCTCATCTGATGTAATGACACCTCCCTCATTTTATACAGTGTTTTCTCCTGTCTACCTGATGAATCTGGGCATCTTGGGGCAATGCAGTAATTGCCTCATGTACACAGACAACCCTCTCCTCCTACCACCCAACACTACAACCTGTGAGAGATGCACTTATATAGCCAAACTGGAAGCAAAGCTCTCTTCACCCAAGACTGGACTAGACAGTCAAGAGGAGAAAGTAAACACTTGCACCACACCACACTCAGCACATAGTCCCTCAAAACCTACACCACCAAAACACACACATAGAAACACAAAATACACACCTACATTCACGGAGGCTCTCAGTAAAAACCTGCCCAAGCAACAGGGACCTTCAAAGCAGAAACACAAGCAACCTCCACCCCTCAACACAACCCAAATGACACATAGCCCACAAACTCAGTGTGCCACTCAACCACAGCCCATAAGGCATAACAACGTACCCAACACTCTAGTCATAGGTGACTCTATAGTCAGGCACACTGATGTTCCACTCACCAGGCTAAACAAGGAGAAAGTTACTGTCAGCTGCCTGTCGGGTGCCAGGATCCACCACATAATGCATGCACTCAGGTCACTCCACAACAAGTACAAATATGACTCTGTTATTGTCCATGTTGATGTGAATGACCTGAGACGTACCTCCTTGGACTACATGAAAAGGGACATGGAGGAGCTGTCTGATCTTGTAGCCCAGGCAGGTATGACCCTAGCCCTGAGTAGCATCCTGCCATCACCCAGAATGATACCACAGTACAAGGACAAAATGATTGACTTCGACAATTGGCTAAGCTTCTGGTGTCATTCTAAGGGGATCCAGTATCTGTCTGCCTGTGATGACATGATCGACAAGCCATGATGCTTTGCTAGCGATGGCCTGCACCTGTCACCCCTGGGATTCCGGATACTGGCTAAGGCTCTAGTCATCCCTATAGTGCCTTTTTTAGGCAAGGTTCAAATGACAAATTCACCACTCTAACAGGTACAGGCAAGAAGAATCTTAGGGTATTGTTACTCAATGCTAGAAGTCTAAACCTCAAAATGCACTCTCTCGAGGCACTCCTTAAAATGGAGAACATCGACATCTGTGCAGTGACAGAGACCTGGTTCAAGGCTCCAGAGAGTACCCCTGCATTACCAGGCTATAATTCCTACCACACCTTTCAGCCACCTAACCTGGACCGAAGCACTAAAGGCGGAGGCGTGTCCATATTCATTAAGGATATTCACACCTCCAGGCTAGTTGCTCAGCATAATGCATCCGAGATTATCCAAGTGCAACTAACTCTGGGCAAGACCGCAATCCAAATTGTAGCTTGCTACAGATCCCCCACCATGCCCCAGGATTCCCACTCCTCATTTCTTAATACACTGGAAAATATTAGGGTACAACCTAACACCCTAATAATGGGTGATTTCAACTACCCTACCATTAACTGGGAAATCTACTCGTGTACCAACTCTTGTGCTCAACGTTTTCTGGAATTCATAAATTCCAATGCCATGGATCAACTTATCCACACCCCCACCAGGGGCAGCAATATCCTAGACCTGGTTATTACCAACATGGGCAACCGGTGCTCCACACCAGAGGTCAATTCCTCGTTGGTCAGATCCGACCATAAGCTAATCACCCTAGACATCCACATCCCTCCCCCACCCCCCATTAGGGAAACAACAGTAAAACATTTCTCCAAAGCCAACTTCACGCTTCTTAAGACAGAAGTGGCAAACTTCACGACACCCATGCTGACGGACAATAGAGGTATGACTGCTGAATCCTACACAAATGCACTTTATAAGCACTTACATGAGTGCATGGATCGTGCAATCCCTAACAGAACTAAGATGCTATCTTCCAAAAAAAGGAAACCAATCTGGTGGTCCCCTGCCATAAACAAACTCTACAACAGAAGAAAGAAACTGTTGCAAAAAAGAGTAAAATATCATGATTGGAGAAACTCCCTGGTCAGCTTCAGTAAGAAGCTGAGATCCCTCATAAAATCCTCCAAAGCTAGTTATGAAAACAAAATCGCTACTGACTCTAAAGACAACCACAAAGCATTCTATAGCTATGTCAAGAATCTCAATGGCAACACTCAGATCTGCTCTGAGTTACAGCACAATGGCACTAAATATACAGAACCAACGGATATTGCCAACATCCTGGCAGATAGGTTCAGTGCTAACTTTACCCCTCTGTCATCCCTAAAGGGCCCATCTCTATACCAGAAGAATGCAAAGTTCCTGTAATCACGGCTGCACAGGTAAAAAACACACTATCCAAAGCCAAGAACACAGCATCCATGGGACCTGATGACATCCCAGGCTGTGTTCTACATGAACTACAGAATGAACTGGCACCCCACCTAAGTACCATGTTCAATCATAGCCTCACCTCAGGCTATGTGCCCACTGAATGGCGCACAGTGACAGTTATCCCACTCCACAAAGGGGGAGCCACCACAGACCCTGGAAACTACCACCTCATTAGCCTAACGAGCCTGGTCTGCAAAGCTATGGAGCATATTATCATGGAACTTATATACAATGACATTGGTAATCTCCAAACTCAGGACCCCACCCAGTTCGGGTTTGTAAAAGGCAGATCATGTCTCCTAAACCTGATAGACTTCTTTGAAGCAGTCACCAAAGCCGTAGATGAGGGTAAGGTGGTTCACACAGCCTATCTAGATCTCGCCAAGGATTTTGACACCATCCCCCACTCTGGAATTATAGATAAACTCACTAAACTAGGTATAAATCCCTGTGTCACAAGATGGGTTGCCAACTGGCTCACTGACAGAACCCACACTGTGAAAGTAGCAGACTCCAAATCCGACTTCAGACCAGTGGCAAGTGGAGTACCACAGGGTTCAATCCTGGGTCCTCACCTGTTTGGTATCTACTTCTCTGACGTACAGGCCAACACAGAAGGTCTTTGGCTAACGACGTTCGCAGATGTCTGCAAACTAGGAGCCATAATCAAAACTCCAAAAGATGTGAACATCCTACAAAAGGGCCTTGCTGAGACAGATGCCTGGTGTCAAAGCCATGGCCTCAAGCTCAATGCCAAAAAGTGCATTGTCATTCCTTTTGGTAAAAATTCAGTACCCATGAATTACCACATAGGTGGTAGTCTACTTAACACTGAAAGTGTGATAAGAGACCTTGGGACACAGGTGGACAGTAGTCTCTCCTTTGATAATCACATCACCACAGTAGTCAGGAAATCCTTCTATGTGACACATCTCATCACAAAAGGTTTCTCATCCAGGAAAAAAGAGGTCATTGTTCCCCTCTACTCGTCACTCATTAGACCCATTATAGAGTACAATGCCCCTTTTGGTATGTACCTCACAAGACATCTACAACAACTGGAAAGGCCACAGAAATACCTCACAAAGAGGATTACCAGCCTCAAAGAGATGCCCTATGCAGACCGTCTCAAAAAACTGCAACTTTACTCCGTTGCATATCGCCTACTCAGAGGCGATCTCTGCCTAACACACAAAGCTATGTCAAACCCAGAGCTTTTAGACATGCTCCACTTAAAGAAATCCCAATCCCTATGAGCTACACGCTAAAGGTTTAGGGACCTAAACCTCATCACCACAATAAACAGAACATGCTGGAGGGATAGATTTCTGTCCCAGAGACTTCCCATACTCTGGAACAAACTACCTATCTATATCAAACAAAGCTCATTAGCACTGTTCAAGAAAAATCTTGATGATCAGATGGGAGATAAGAAATTCACCTCAGGGATCACTTCTGTGGCTCTGCTCGACAGTGGCACAGGAAAATAATTTTCTTGGGTGGCGAAAGCCAGGGTACCTTTGGCTAGGCTTATATAGTTCCTAGGGCCAATAGCCTAGTACCTACCTATGAACCTATAAGAGAAAGATGTGTATGTTTTGATGGAATAAAAAAAGACCATTTAAGTAACTTTTGGTCAAACATTCCACCTTGAAGAAATTATCATATAGTCTACTAAAATCTTTTAATGCTATATTTTCATTGTTTTCCTCACTATAACTGTTAACTACTGTGGTCTGTGACAGTGATTCATGTTTTTTTTTTTGATTTTCATACTTTGTAATTTGATAAATAGTGTTAATAATAAGATTATGAAAGCAATTAGCATGAAAAATTTTAAAATATATCCATTTCAACTAGTAAAGAGATCAGTTAACCATACCCACTGAGAACTTTCAGCTTCTTTATCATGAGACATTTCAGCAACTTTCTGAAAATTTCAAGGTGACTACAAATGGCACCAGTGTTGTTATGAATAAATGAGCAAAACTCTGTTTTAATGAGCATGTATGTACCCCCTTTAGAAGCAAGTGCAAAGTCAAGGACCATTCTGTTCAAGAACACCACATTTTACATGGAAGTCGATTCAATGTTAATCTGATTAAGACGTAAAAGTTGCATTACTCAATATTTCTAAAAGCTTAGATAGTTTCCACAGTTCCAAGATGGATTTGACTGCCTCATAAGTAGGTAAAAGTCTTGTTTTTAGAAATAATACTATCATAAAGGTCCATGTGTACTAGTCCTTTAAAAGCTGTCTTTTGAAGTATATGTTTTTCCAAAAGGATTCAGAATGTCTTTGGTATCTCTCCTGCAATGAGAATTACACATTTTCCATCAGACAAAATGTCTGCATGTTGTATCGCTGGAATAACATGGACTATACACCAAGAACCTCACCAGCCTGTTGGCAAAAATGAATATATTTGATCTCCACAGATATAATACCATTCATGTATGCTGCCATACCCACTAATACAGCCTCATCATAAATTTTCCTAGTGAAGTAACAAGTACTGTTTCTAAAAAAAAGTACACCATTTTTATGAAAGCAGATAAATCCAAATCCTTCAGCAGTCATTGACAACTGAAATGAAACTAATGAAGAGGTAATTGAGGCATGTTTGTTTTTGATTTTACTAAAAAATAGTGCAAAATGCTACATGAAAGTATGTATCAGTTGCTGGTATTGGAATGAGTGGAATACCACTGCCATGTGCAGTACATATATGTGCACAAATCCAACACTCACTAACATTAAGAGTCATGGCCATACCTCTCAACATCTTACAGCAAGAAATCTGGACAAAGCCATTAACAAACGTGGGACAAAGACCCAAAAGTAGGGACATTTCTCTTACAAACTTAGAAGGTTGAGAGAATAGTAGATTTTGCATTAGCATGAATTTTCTGAAGAGTATGACGTTTGAAACTCAAATGTTTGTCATTGTTTTCTAATTTCATTCTTCAATGATTTGTCACTATTTTGCCAGAAAGCCACAATTTTATGAAAAACGGATCAAAAATATGAGGCAAAAACCTGAACATTCTGTGAAAATCTGTACAGTTAGAGGTGTGGTCATGGCATGTGTGTATAAGGCAACACTAAAAGTATTGCATTTAGCATGCCAATCAAGTTTTCTAAATACGATGCTGACTAAATGTTCCTCCATGGTACAGTGGTAGCACAGTGGGCTCCAGAGAACAAATATGTGAGTTTGAAGCCCAAGAGCCCAAACTATTCCTTTTTTAAGCGTCTTCTGTGTCTCAAAGGACTAAGGCAAACATCTGTCCCTAGTTCTGTTGATATGCTTATCTCTAATAAAATGATTCTGTACTTACAGTTTCAATGGGTGTGGATGACAATGTAATCACAATTCCAGTTGAAAAAGGTAGACGGAGTTAAATAATGATGAAAACACAGTAGCTGGTACAATAATGGATCCATACAAAAATCAAGCATGTTGAAGCTGGAGAGGGTTTTAAAGAAACTGTAAGCATGGATGCTGAAGTATTTGGTTATAGTTCATATGAAGTTGTTTTCCAAGTAAACCTCAACTGGAAGTGTTGGTTGTGTACAATTCCACAAATGATTTTTGGTTTTGCTTCTTAATCCACTGCTGAAAAAAATAAGATGAATCCTTAATGTTTGTTTCAGAGGCAACGAAAAATAATGTCAAAGAAGAGGAAGAATCTTTATGTATGATCTCCAACCTAGATGATGTTATAGAATCATTCAATTGTACCTCCAGATTTGATTTGATTGACAAATGACTATATTTCAGTTCCAGATTTGCTTTGGATGGTAAAGTGAAAAAGTTTTCAGTCATCATCTCTGGATGCAATGTTGCCCATTTTCTTTTTTTTATCTGGTATGACTTGTAGAAGGTTTGGCTTAGTCATGAGGGCTGAAGACAATGGCATCTCAGCTACACTCATCATGAGGGAGGGTCTTCTTGACACGTGGCACATGGATCCATCTGGACAGTCCTTCACATCAGAAGGCAGTGGTGTTGCATGCAAAACCAAGTAGGGTGTTTTCCATTTGGGTTGCAAAGAATGTTTTCTGGAAAATGACTTGATATAGACGAAGTCCTCAGGTTGTAATTCAGGGTGACCATTTGGTGTATGCTGCTGTAAAGCTGCAGACACAGTGTGGTGATCATACCTCTCAACCCCTCAGTGCAAGAAATCTGGACAAAGCCATAAATAATAGGGGGGGGGGCAAAGACCCCAAAATAGGTATAGATTTTAAAAATGACTCCTATAAATGTAAAAAGTTGCTAGAATAACAGGTTTTGAAATATTATATAGTTTCTGATGGATATTAAGTTTGAAACTCAAATGTCTGTAATTATTTAGTATTATTTAGTGACTTCAAACCTGAATAATTTGGCAAAAACCACAACTTTTATGAGGAACAGACCAAAAATATGAGGCATAAATCTGGACATTCTGCAAAAAAATGGACAGTTGAGAGATATGGTGGTGATATTGGTTCAAAACAGAATACAAAGACTTTCAAAATACAAAACCAGATTAAACATTTTATAAATCCGAAGAGGATAGGTGTAACAGGCATTCCCATAGGTATGACCATGAGAATTTTGCGAGGGAACATCTTTCTAGTAGCACTAACTGTACTTAACATACTGAATAAAGTGAAAGGTAATGCCTATGGACATTTGCAAACAGTTTTCTCACACATCTTAGTAAGACAGGTCTTTATAGTCTGATTTGCTTGCACTACAATTCCTGAAGCTTGTAGCATATGTGGGCAATGGTGTTGCATTTTGATATTTCACATTTTACTGCTGTGCTGCATCATTTTAATAATAAAAATAATTCCCTGACCTGACTGAATGCAACATGGAACACCAAATCATGGGAAAAAATCCTGAATCAATTTTTTGGCTATCTTAGCAGCAGCATTTCATGCACATTGATATGCCTCCATCCATCCAGAAAAAAAATCAATCACTACAAGTATGTAGTTCAGCTCTTGCATTTGTAGGAGTTCAATAAAGTCCCACTGAATCATACAAAATGGCCAGAGTGTGTTTTCCAAGGTTTGTGTGGGTGCCGGTACAGTCTTGGAAATATTATGTTCTAAACAAATCATGCATGCATAACAACATTTTGAGTGACTTCTAAAAGGTGAGGAACCTACCAAACACTGGAAATCTGTTTTTTAAGGCATTTTACCCAAATAAAAAAGTAGGGGTTAAGCTTTAACCATCTGAGTTAGAAAAGTTTGTGAAACTACCAGACATCCATCTAGGTGGCACCACAAAAGGTATGGACAATGGCTGCACCTATCACAGATCCACCATACCAGTTTAAAACCATCAGTCAGATTCTGGAAAAATAATTCCTGTAAAGAAATATTGTTGTTATAGTTTCCTGGAGTAGCTGCAAAAAAATATAGCCTGAATAGGATAGGATATTGCAGTTTGTGTTACCACCATAAGTGCAAAACTATTACCTCTAGAGATAAAAGAGTTGCAATTTTAATGTGCAGCACATTTGCCCACAGCTAATTCCAATGTAAACTGTAATGCATTCAGTAGTTCATGGCCAAAAACATCCACCTCTTCGTCCACGATTCCTTCTTTCCCTTCACATGCCCATAAGTCAGTGTTGAACTAATGCAGCTGAATGTCTACTTTCTCTTTTGCTGTTTTTTTCTTCTTACAATATATTATGTGCAACATGTTATGCATAATTAACAATTTCATGAATGCCTAAATTTGGCAAGTTTAAAAAAACTTTTTGATTTGCTCCTGAATTGGTGGTATTAAGCCATCTATGAAATGCTCTGAACACATTTACCATGCATTGTAAATTTGCATCAATACCCTCATTTTCTTCTTTACAATTGCTTTAATTCCTTCCCTGTTAAGTACTGGGGCAAGTTGCAGTATTAGCTTTTAATAAGTTACTCTGTCACCAATAAAGCCATCCTCTGTGTGCTTTGAAATATTATAATCTATATTTGATTTTTCTCATATTTTACTAAAAATGTCTGGGGATATGTAGGCTTTCCAAGCTGTTCTCAAATTTTCAATGGTTCAATGTTGTAACTGTACGTGTCCTTCCAATATTTCTGGCATATTAAGCAGAGTGTGTTCAAATTTGGGGGTGGGGGGAATCTACAGTAGTATGCAAATCCAGTGCAGTCCACTGGCGTACTACTCTTACAGTAGGTTTGGCTTCACTATCGTGAGTAGCTGCAGGAGTAGGTACATCTCTCAAGGAATGCATTTGTGTATTTGGTGTATCAGTATCAGTGGATGAATCAGGATCTGTTTCTTCCTCTGTATATAATTTAGAAGATTGCATCCACTGATACTACTCTCCATCAAGAATTACTGAGAACTGTGTAATAAATTGTTTGATTTTCTTTAAGGGATTAATTGTTGGAGGGGCACTTTTCTTAGCAAATTGTTTTTGTTTTCCTACATGGTTTTGATAGCTCCATGTTTGTGTTTGTGATATAGCTATTTTCCTTTATTAGCTGTTTCCATAAACATTAGATATGATGGCTGATGGTGTTTGTCACTGTTGTCTAAATCTGGTATTATGGACAAACCATGGTGATGAGCAGAAGTACTGGAAATGACTTGTGTCATATTTTTTTACTTGCAGGATTTTAGTGTAATGTCTCTCCAACTGTCCTCTCAGAAAGGGAGAACTATTGGTTTCATAGAAGCAGGTTGATCATAAGGTGGAGAAGGGGCAGAAGGAATCAGGAGCCAGTCATAGGATCATAGGAAGTCACTAGGCTATCGACCTGAAAGTCATTTCAAGCCTAGCGGTTTCATCCCAATATAATACTATAGATGCTCGAGTCAATACCAAGGATTGTATTTAGAAATGACTGCCCATGTCCAGAAGGGTTGTGAGTGCTATCCCTGATAAGAATTGATGGCACCCCATCCACTCGTCCAGGTACCTCTTGAACAGTGTCATAAAGGTGATGTGCTTCACATGAATTGGCAGCCTATTCCAAAGATGTGTCAGTCACTGGGAGACTTTACTAACAAAAAAAAAATTAATCTGCAGTAGGTACTATGCTATCGGCCCTGGGGCCTATACAAGCCCAGCCAAATAGGTACCCTGGCTTTTGCCACTCAAGAAAATTATTTTCCTGTGCCACTGTCGAGCAGAGCCACAGAGGTGATCCCCGGGGTGAATTTCCTATTTCCCATCCAATCATCAAGACTTTTCTTGAAGAGTTCTAATGAGGAGCTTTGTTTGATATAGATAGGTAGTTTATTCCAGAGTTTGGGAAGTCTCTGGGACAGGAATCTATCCCTCCGACATGTTCTGTTTATTCTGGTGACAAGGTTTAGGTCCCTAGAGCATGTAGCTCAGAGGGATTGGGATTTCTTTAAGTGGAGCATGTCCAACAGCTCTGGGTTTGACATAGCTTTGTATGTTAGGCAGAGATCACCTCTGAGTAGGCGATATGCGATGGAGTAAAGCTGGAGTTTTTTGAGACGGTTTGTGTAGGGCATCTGTTTGAGGCCAGTAATCCTCTTTGTGAGGTATTTCTGCAGCCTTTCCATTTGTTGTAGATGTCTTGTGAGGTACATACCAAAAGGGGTGTTGTACTCTATAATGGGTCTAATGAGTGATGAGTAGAGGGGAACAATGACCTCTTTTTTTCTGGATGAGAAACCTTTTGTGATGAGGTGTGCCATGTAGAAGGATTTCCTGACTACTGAGGCGATGTGATTATCAAAGGAGAGACTACTGTCCACCTGTGTCCCAAGGTCTCTTATCACACTTTCGGTGTTAAGTATACTACCGCCTATGTTGTAGTTCATGGGTACAGAGTTTTTACCAAAGGGGATGACAATGTACTTTTTAGCATTGAGCTTGAGGCCATGGCTTTGACACCAGGCATCTGTCTCAGTGAGGCCCTTTTGTAGGATATCCACATCATTAGGAGTTTCAATTATGGCTCCTAGTTTGCAGTCATCTGCGAACTTTGTTAGCCAAAGACCTTCTGTGTTAGTCTGTACTTCAGAGAAGTAGATACCAAACAGGAGAGGACCCAGGACTGAACCCTGTGGTACTCTACTTGTCACTGGTCTGAAGTCGGATTTGGAGTCTGCTACTTTCACAGTGTGGGTTCTGTCAGTGAGCCAGTTGGCAACCCATCTTGTGACATAGGGATTTATACCTAGTTTAGTGAGTTTATCTATAATTCCAGAGTGGGGGATGGTGTTGAAAGCCTTGGCAAGATCTAGATAGGCTGTGTGAACCACATTACCCTTGTCTACGGCTTTGGTGACTGCTTCAAAGAAGTCTGTCAGGTTTAGGAGACATGATCTGCTTTTTACAAACCCGAACTGGGTGGGATCCAGAGTTTGGAGATTACCAATGTCTTTGTTTATAAGTTCCATGAGGATACATTCCATGGCCTTGCAGACCAGGCTCGTCAGGCTAATGGGGCTGTAGTTCCCAGGGTCCATGGTGGCTCCCCCTTGTGGAGTGCGATAACCATTGCTGTGCACCATTCAGCAGGCACAAAGCCTGAGGTGAGGCTATGATTGAACATGGTACTTAGGTGGGGTGCCAGTTCGTTCTGTAGTTCATGTAGAACGCAGCCTGGGATGTTGTCTGGTCCCATGGATGCTGTGTTTTTGGCTTTGGAGAGTGTGGTTTTTACCTGTGCAGCCATGATTACAGGAACTTTGCATTCTTCCAGTATAGAGATGGGCTTTTTAGGGGGTGAGAGGGGGGTAAAGTTAGCACTGCCAGGATGTTGGCAATGTCAGTTGGGTCTGTATATTTAGTGCCATTGTGCTGTAACTCAGAGCAGATCTGAGTGTTGCCATTGAGATTCTTGACATAGCCATAGAATAGTTTCATAGTTTCATAGTAGTGTACTAGGCTATCTGCCCGGGGGCATTTACAAGCCTAGCCAACAGTGATGTGGCTTTACGCCACCCCATACTATGTAGTTGCGCCTCTCTAGTAGTGACACATGTGGAACCCCATTATTTAGTAAACTATACCTCTGTCTAGTAGTGACACTGAGGTCACTCCCGGGGTAAACTTGCGATCTCCCATCCATGCATCGAGATTTTTCTTGAACAGTGCCAATGAAGGGCTCTGTCTCACGTGAACTGGGATTTTGTTCCAGAGTATGGGTAACCTCTGTGTTATGAATCTATCCCTCCAGCATGTCCTATTCATATTTGTGCAGAGGTTGAAATCTTTAGCTCGTGTGGTTCTGGTGGATTTGGATTTTTGAGATGGAGCATGTCCATCAATTCCTGGTTGGACATGGCCCTGTATGTTAGGCACAAATCACCTCTGAGCAGGCGGTATGCTACTGAATAGAGCTGGAGTTTCTTTAATCTAGCTGGATAAGGCACATGTTTTAGACCTATGATCCTCTTGGTGAGGTACTTCTGGGGTCTTTCCAGTTGCTGCATGTGCCGGGTGAGATACATCCCAAATGGAGCATTATATTCGATCATGGGCCTGATGAGGGAGGAATACAGAGGTACAATGACCTCCTTTGATCTGGATGAGAATCCCTTCATGATGAGATGGGCTAGGTAGAAAGTCTTTCTGACCACTTTGGCAACATGGTTGTCAAAGGAGAGGTCACTATCGACTTGAGTCCCCAGGTCTCTGATTACATCTTCTGTATTCAGTGGGTTATTGTCTACGTGATAGTTTGTGGGTACTTTGTTTTTCCCAAAGCGGATGACTATACATTTTTTGGCGTTAAGTTTGAGGCCATGATTCCGGCACCAGTTGTCCGTTTCAGTGAGACCTTTCTGTAGGATGTGTGTGTCAGCAGGTGAATCCACTATGGCCCAGTTTGCAGTCATCTGCAAACTTTGTCAGCCATAATCCTTCCATGTTTGCTTTCACATCTGAAAAATAAATGCGGAATAGGAGTGGACCCAAGACTGAGCCCTGTGGGACACCACTTGTGACGGGTTTTGAGTCTGACATGGCTCCAGCAATTTTAACCTTATGGGTTCTGTTTTTAGCCAATTTGCTACCCATCTTGTGACATATGGATTTACATTTAGGCTGCTGAGCTTGTCGATGATGCCAGAGTGTGGTATTGTGTCAAAGGCCTTAGCCAAGTCCAAATAGGCAGTGTGGACAGCCTTGCCCTCATCGATGGCACTAGTGACTGTCTCAAAGAAGTCAACCAGGTTTAAGAGGCAGGATCTGCCTTTACAAAACCGAACTGTGTGGGATCAAGGGTCTGCAGATCACCAATGTCGCCATTTATGAGTTCCATGATGATCCTTTCCATAGCCTTACAGATCAGGCTGGTCAAACTTATGGGGCGGTAGTTACCTGGGTCAGTTGAATTTCCCCTTTATGGAGTGGGACCACTGTTGCTGTGCGCCAGTGTTCAGGTACATATCCTGTAGTGAGGCTAAGATTGAATAGAGTTCTTAGGGGCGGGTTTAGTTCATCTTGGAGTTCACGTAACACGCAACCGGGGATACCATCGGGTCCCATAGATGCTGTGTTTTTTGCCTTGTTGAGTGCTGATTTCACCTGTGTGTCTGTGATGACAGGTAGGTTACATTCAGCAGGGATAGTTACTTCATCTTTAGGGGTGAGGGAGGGAGAAATTTGCACTGAACCTATCTGCCAGAATGTTGGCAATGTCAGTAGGGTCAATGAATTTTTGTTATTGTGTACCAGCTCAGAGCATATCTGAGAATTTCCTCCCAAGGTTCTGACATAATTGAAGAAGGCTTTGTGATTGTCTTTGGTATCCTTGGCAATCTTTTTCTCAAAGTTTGCTTTAGATGTTTTTATGAGAGAGCGTAGTTTTTACTTGTGCTGATCAGGGAAGCCTTTCCCTTGTGGGATTTGGCTCTGTCCTGCAGCAGCTTCCTTCTTTGTTGTACAGTTTGTTTATAGCGGGTCCACCAAACTGGGCGTTTTCCTTGGTGGAGAGGGTCTTGGTTTTAGTTGGGATTGCCTGATCCATGCATTCCTGGAGATGTCCATAGAAGGCTTTTGTGAAGGATTCAGCATTTTGGGATGTGGTTTCCATTGACCCAGTAGGCTTAAAGGATATCATTTCAGACTTAAGGAGCTCAAAGTCAGCTTTTGAGAAGTTTTTCACTGTAGTCTTTTGTTCTGGGGTGGGGGTGGGATATGTACATCCAACGTGATCAGTTTATGATCAGGTCTTACTAGTGAGGGGTTTATATCCGGTGCGGAGCATTTGGACCCCATGTTTGTGATAATCAGGTCAAGTATATTATCTCTCCTCGTAGGAGAGGTGACCAGTTGCTCCATAGCATTTGAGTTTATGAATTCCAGGAATCTTTGGGCCAGGGTGTTAGGGCTAGAATAGTGGGCCCAGTCTATGTTGGGTAATTGAAGTCACCCAATATGATGGTGTTTGGTGTGACATTCATATCCTCCAGTGTTTTCAGGAATGCTTGATGGGATTCCTGGGATTGGGAGGGTGTTCTATAACATGCGACCAGTTGTATGGCAGTTTTACCTATGGTGAGTAAAACTTGTATGGTTTCTGATGCTTCATGAGCAGCCACCAATCGAGAGGTGTAGGTGTCTTTTATGAAAATGGACACTCCCCCTCCCTTTGTGGTTCGGCCTGGAACTTGAGGCCGAAATGCATGATATGAGGTATAGCCTGGTAGTGCTGGAGTACTCTCAGGAGCCTTGAACCAGGTTTCAGTTACTGCACAGACATCGATGTTCTCCATACTGAGAAGTGCTTCGAGTGCCTGCATCTTGAGATTTAGACTTCTGTAATTCATTGGTTGCCTTGGACCATTTCCAGCTCTTTTCAAGTTCCCTGTATAAAAATCCGCCTCAGGGCGTTTTTTTTGGCTATATACCCAAGCAGAGCTCCACGTGGTCCTGCAGAGGGGTCCTGGCTACAGAGAACTGAAAGAAGCGACCACTTTCTGTGCAGCTTTGTGGTTGTCTTTAGAATCAGTAGCGATTTTGTTTTCGTAACTAGCTTTGGAGGATTTTATCAGGGATCGCAGCTTCTTACTGAGGCTGACCAGGGAGCTCCTCCACTCGTGGGATTTTACTCTCTTTTGCAAGAGTTTCTTCCTTCTGTTGTACAGTTCGTTTATGGCAGGGGACCACCAGATTTGCTTTCCTTTTTTTGGAGGATAGCATCTTGGTTCTGTTTGGGATAGCACGATCCATGCACTCATGTAAGTGCTTATAAAGTGCAATTGTGTAGGATTCAGTAGTCATAACTGTATTGTCCATCTGCATGGGTGTCATGAAGTTCACCACTTCTGTCTTAAGAAGCATGAAGTTGGCATTGGAGAAATTTTTTTTCCCATGGTTTCCATAATGGGGGGTGGAGGCAGGATGTGGATATCTAGGGTAATTAGCTTATGGTCTGATTGGACCAATGAGGCGTTGACTTCAGGTGTGGAACACCAGTCACTCATACTGGTAATGACTAGATCTAGGATACTGTTGCCCCTGGTGGGGGTGTGGATAAGTTGATCCAAGGCATTGGAGTTTATGAATTCCAGAAAGCGTTGAGCAAAAGAGTTGGTACATGAGGAGTTTTCCCAGTTAATGGTGGGGTAGTTGAAATCACCCATTATTAAGGTGTTTGGTTGAACCCTAATATTTTCCAGTACATCAAGAAAAGAGGTGTGGGAATCCTGGGGCATGGTGGGCGATCTGTAGCAAGCTACAATTTGGATTGCAGTTTTGCCCAGAGTTAGTTGCACTTGGATAACCTCGGCAGTTTGCTTTTGCCTCTTGTTAAAAGTACTCAATTTTATTTATTCTGCTGCACTTTTGTCTGCTTGGTAGTAGCCTGATTAAATTGTAACTGCTATTCTAAGTCTTTTGGTTTAAGCACTTGGGCTTCATACTGGTTGTTTTACATTAAGAATGTTTGTGGTCTGCACTGTTGTGGCAGGACAGGTAGCTTACATTCTTCTAAGCTGGGAATTGCTGATCAAAAGCTATTCTATTGTTTGCTATTCTAAAAGTGTATTAGTTCTGGTTTAAGCACTCGGGCTTCAGGACAGTTATTTTGCACTAAGAAGGTTTGTGGTCTGCACTCTTGTGGGAGGAGAGGCTGGATTCTGCCCTTCTGAACTGGGAATTTCTGGTCACCGGTTTATTGTGCCTGCTTATTCGAACTGTATCTTTCTGAAATTGGTGCGCCTTGTTGCTGTAGCATAGGAACAGATTCAGGTCTGCTGAATCTAGCTTTGTTTGTATAACTTGAGCACTGATCCAAGCCATCTTTTTTGGAGAAGGTTCCCCTGCACCCTAGTTGCGGGAGTGTGCAGTTAGAACTTGTCTGATTGAAGACTGCATGAACAGGGCTCAGTTTTGAGTTTTTTTCTGGCTAATTGGGTTTGTTTGTGTCTTTCAGCTTTTCCCAGTTAGGGGTTGCCACAGCGGAACTCCTGTCCGCTAATGATTGGTAGTGGATTTTTACATACCGGGTTACCAGCCCTGACGCACAACCTTTAATGAAGGCACACCCCATTCACGTATGCCTACACACAGAAGACGCTCTAGCTGAGAATCGAATGGGACAACATCTTGCTATGAGGCGATAATGCTACCGCAGCATTTTCTGGCTAATTGGGTAACTTGTTTAAATCAGATTGTTCGTTTTCTATTGCCTTATATATATAAATATATATATAAATAAAAAATGCACTTTATTCATCTGCTTTTACTGTATTTGTGTTTCTTCCTACTTTATTACTAGGGGCATTGACTACAACTCTGAACTGAGATATATAATAATAAGCACCTTTTTATGTGCATTTAAAGTGTCTTTTGATTGTATCGGCTTTTTTTCTGAAAAAAAAAAAAAATATATATATATATATATATATATATATATATATATATACTTGCTTCCCACCTTTCTAGGCTAGTATAGTCCAGTTTTCAGGTTAGTGCTGAATTCAGGGCTGTGTTACAGATCTCTGTGTTTGCCCATACCTTATTTGGATAGGAGGAAGTTTCTCTGTTCACCTGTAAGAGACTGAAAAAACAGGGAAAGTACTACCCGCCAAAGGTCTGTTTCCACAAGGAAGTCAAGGTAAATCTTAGAAAACAATGAAACAGGACCACCACGAAGAATAAAAATCTTTAATATCGTTCTGTAAATAACAAGTGCTTTCACATGTTGTAATACACGCTTCCTCAGGTTTAACTAAAAACAATTCTGGCAACAATATATATATATAAACCAAGAGCTGATTGCTAGGTGTAGTTAAGTCACCTGTAAAAGAGGGGAGCTTTGAGCAGCCTATCTGTCCCTGGAGGAGTGCTTTCAGGTCAGAAAGTAGTAGTTTATTGGCCATTTTGGGATAATTTCTATCTCTGTCATTTCCCTGCTATAAAAACCGCATTTGCCCAGTTTTGCGCGGCGGGCAGCGACGGTTACCTAGGGTATAACTATTCCCGGCACCACAAAGTGTCCTCTTCAATTTTTCCCTTGGAACTAGACAAACTTTCAACTTAAGCACTCAAGCCATTCATTTCTCAGCCCATCACTTGCTCAAAACTCATAGCAAGCACTTATAAACCCTAGCACTCATGAAGGGCAAGGCTCTCTATTTGACCTTACCAGCCATTCAGTAAAACAGTTTACTGTACCTATCCAGGCATGTCCAAAGGGCAGTTTCAGGTGAACTCTCCAGTCCAACTGGTGAATCTGGGCATTTTGAGGCAATGTAACAACTGCCTCATGTACACAGACAACCCTCTCCTCCTACCACCAATCACTAATACATGCGAGAGATGCAATTATGCAGCCAAACTGGAGGCTAAGCTCTCTCAACCCAAGGCTGGATCAGACAGTCAAGAGGAGAAGGGAAATACTGGCATCACACCACCAGTCTCACATAGACCCATTAAACCAGCACTGGTAAAAACACACATAAATACATGAAAACATACTCAGGGGCTCTAAATAAAAATCTGCAAAAGCAACAGAGCCCTCCAAAGCAGACATCCAAGCAACCTCCACCCCCCAACACAAACCATGGAACACATACTTCACAAAACCAATGTGCCATGCAATCACAGCCCTCAAAGCAAAATAACATACTCAACATACTAGTAATAAGTGACTCTATAGTCAGTTCCACTTTCTTCCACTCACTAGGCTGAATAAGGAGAAGGTTACTGTTAGCTGCCTGTCGGGTACCAGGATCCGCCACATAACACAAGCACTTAGGTCACTCCAGAACAAGTACAAATATGACTGTCATTATCCATGTTGGTTTGAATGACCTGAGCCATACCTCCCTGGACTACATGAAAAGAGACATGTAAGAGCTCTCTGATCACGTAGCCCAGGCCGGTATGACCCTGACCCTGCTGACCAAATGCAGAGATGGATGAATACAAATGACTCCACGGAAAAGAAACACTGACCTTGAGTAGCATCCTGCCCTCACCAAGAATGATACCACAGTATAAAGAAAAAATTATCAATTTCAACAATTGGCTAAGTTTCTGGTGTCATTTCAAAGGGGATCCAGTGTCTGTCTACCTGGGATGACATGCTCGACAAGCCACGCTGCTTCGTTAGAGATGGCTTGCACCTGTCACCCTTAGGCTTCCTAATACTGGCCAAGGGTAACACTACTCAATGCCAGAAGTCTAAACCTCAAAATGCACGCACTCGAGGCACTCCTCAGTATGGAGAAAATCAATATATGTGCAGTAACAGAAACTGGTTTAAGGCTTCAGAGAGCACCCTAGCACTACAAGGCTACAACTCATACCATACATTTCGGCCACAGAACCCAGACTGAAATACAAAAGGCAGGGGAGTATCCATATTCATCAAGGATACCCACACCTCCAGGTTAGTGGCACAGCACGATGCTTCAGAGATTATCCACGTGCAACTAACAACGGGCAAATCTGCAATTCAAATTGTAGCTTGCTACAGATCACCCACCATGTCCCAGGACCCCCATTCCACATTTCTGGAAACACTGGGTAACATAAAGGTCCTACCAAACACCCTAATATTGGGTGATTTCAACTACCCAAACATTAACTTGGAGAACTACTCAAGTACTAGCTCCCTTGCCCAGCATTTCCTTGAATTTATAAATTCAAACACCCCGGAACAACTGGTCAACACCTCCACCAGAGGTGACAACATATTGGACCTGGTCATTACCAACATGGGCGACCAGTGTTCCACACTGGAGGTCAAACCCTCGCTGGTTAGATCTGACCATAAACAAATCACTTTAGATATCCACATTCTGCCCCCACCCCTGGACAAGGAAACCACCATGAAAAACTTTTCAAAAGCAAACTTCACATTACTTAAGACGGAGGTGGAAAGTTTCAAAGCCCCTGTGCTAAAGGATAATAATATCCAAGCTGCAAAATCCTTTACTAATGCATTCTATGGGCACCTACAAGAGTGCATGGATCATGCTATCCCAAGCAAAACCAAGACTCACTCCTCCAAGAAAAGGAAACCAGTCTGGTGGCCCCTGAAATAAACAAGCTATACAATAGAAGGAGGAAACTAGTACAGAAAAGAGTAAAATCCCAAGAAGGGAAGACATCCCTGATCAGTATCAGCAAGAAACTATGATCCCTCATAAAATCGTCCAAGGCGAGCTTTGAAAGAAAACTTGCCAAGGACTCCAAAGATAACCACAAGGCATTCTTTAGCTATGTCAAGAATCTAAGTGGCAATGCTCAGATCTGCTCGGAGTTAGTGCAGAATGGCACAAAATACACTGAACCAACCGACATTGCCAACATCCAGGCAGACAGGTTCATTGCAAACTTCACCCCCAAAAGGGCCCATAACCATACCAGAAGAATGTAGAGCCCCTGAAATTACAGACACTCAGGTTAAAATAACCCTCTCCAAAGCCAAAAACACAGCATCAATGGGACCGGATGGTGTCCCAGGCTGCGTCCTACCTGAGCTCAAAGACAAATTAACCCCTCACCTAAGCACACTGTTCAAACTCAGCCTCTCCACAGGCTACATACCCATAGAGTGGTGCACAGCAACAGTTATTCCACTCCACAAAGGTGGAGCCACAACAGACCCCGGGAACTATCACCCTATAAGCCTGACTAGCTTGGTCTGCAAGGCTATGGAGGGCATCATCATGGAACTCATTAACAGAGACATTGGGAACCTCCAAACACTGGACCCTACCCAGTTCGGCTTTGTTAAGGGCAGATCATGCCTCCTAAACCTGGTGAACTTCTTTAAGATAGTTACCAAGGCTATAGACGAGGGAAAGGTTGTACACACAGCCTACCTGGACCTCGCAAAGGCCTTTGACACCATTCCCCATTCTGGTATTATAGACAAGCTCACCAGCCTGAACATAAACCCCTATGTCACAAGATGGGTTGCCAATTGGCTCATGGACAGAACCCACATGGTGCGAGTTGCAGGTGCTAGGTCTAACTCTAAACCAGTTACAAGTGGCATTCCCCAGGGCTGAGTCCTAGGACCCCTCCTGTTCGGCATATACTTCTCAGAGGTACAGACAAGCACAGGAGGACTATGGTTGACCAAGTTCACAGACGACTGCAAACTAGGGGCTATAATTGACTCACCGGCTGACACAGACATCCTCCAAAAGGGTCTCACTGAGACAGATATCTGGTGTCAAAAACATGACCTCAAGCTAAATGTCAAAAAATGCATAATTATTCCCTTTGGAAATAACAAAGTACTCACAAACTACCACATAGGTGATAGTCCCCTAAATACGGAAAACATAATAAGGGATCTGGGGACCCAAGTAGACAGTAATCTCTCCTTTGATAATCACATTTCCAAAGTGGTAAGAAAATCCTTCTATGTTGCCACCTAATCACAAAAGGGTTTGCATCCAGATCAAAAGAGGTAATTGTGCCCCTCTACTCATTACTCATCAGACCCAACATAGAGTACAATGCCCCATTTGGGATGTACCTTACAAGACACCTGCAACAGCTGGAAAGACCACAGAAGTACCTCACCAAGAGGATCACTGGCTGCAAACAGATGTCCTATGCAACTCGACTGAAGAAACTCCAGCTGTACTAGGTTGTATACCGCCTGCTCAGAGGTCATCTCTGCCTGGCATATAAGGCTATGTCCAACCCAGATATGATGGACCTGTTCCACCTAAAGAAAACCTTATCCCCTCAAGCCACACACTCTAGGGATCTAAACCTCACCACAACAATAAATAGGATGTGCTGGAGGGATAGATTCCTGTCCCAGAGACTTCCCATGCTTTGAAACAAGATTCCAATCTACATTAGGCAGAGCTCCTCGCTAGCACTCTTCAAGAGAAACCTTGCCCTGCCCTGGCAGTGATCTCGCTTGTGCTGGAAAAGTCAACCAAGATGGTGCAGTGAGTCTCTACTAACAAAAGAAGGAATGATTGCCCTCCAAAGGCTGCCCACTTGTAATGCAGGGGTTAGATCTGAGACTTATGATGTGCTTTCACCAGAGCAATAGGTGGGGGGTGAGAGGCTTATGCCAAATTTCTTGTGGAATAGTGGCCCAAGTCTGCCCTCATGCTCCTGTGAAGGTATTGCCTTCTATGGCTCATAACAAGTATAACTGACTAATGTAGGATTGGTGGTCTCTGACATCTTGCAGGATGTGTGGAGGCAACCTTCCATTAGGAGAAACAGGATGGCCTTAGAAATGTGGGTATTCTTGGTGGCTACCAGGGACAGGATTCATGCCTCAAATGCCTTTATTTCTTTCGATGGCTGGTATGGGCACAGACTACTACCATGACTGCCTGCTTGACTGGCCCTCTCTCCCCTCTCACTAGGGAACTATACAGCAGGGAAATGGGCTGAGCTGGTAGAGGAATGATTGGCTTCAACTCTTTCCAAAAATGACTTGGAATTGGGAGCAGAGGAAAGTCTCAATTAGAAACAGCACTATGTACTACTAATGCTCTGCCACAGTAGTCATGTAGGCATCACTTGGTGTGGAAAAGGATGGGGTGCCACAGGATGCATCCCACAGTTCTATGGGGAGAGGGACTAGAGAGGTTGTAGGGGTAGACTTGAGGCTATAATGTCTACTGTGGCTTGTCAAGGTCCCAGCAAGCAATGGGAACTGCTGTGGGGAGAGTAGACTAACAAGGTAACACCAGCTGTCAGTGTGTGAACTGGCCACTGTCAGCCAGTGCTGTATTTTGCAGCTTAAGGTTGTGATCAGGTTACTGACTACCTTTTCTCAAGCAATGCTGTCAGTGTGGCAGTCTATTTGTATTTTTGTTGTAAGCAACTCTTATTAAAGACCTGTATTTACCAGTGGTATAGGGGGCCTTATTTGGTTTTAACAGTGGACTTACACTGTGTCCAGTGTTCCCATGCTTTGCTATTTCAGCTCCACAATGTGCTTTTGTAAACTTGAAGGTGGCCTGTTACTCACTTTATTACAAGTGAGTTGACTACTCCTTTTAAAGAAGCAATTGGACCTTAGTTGCAATTGCAAATTTTCTTAATGGCTACTACACAAGCATTTCTAGCTAGTAACTGTGGCTTCATAGTTTGCAACACTAATACAAGTCTGTTTGGATTTTATACTGCTCTTTGCCATTTGCTTTTTATTGGTTTGCTGTGGTGCTGTATTCTACATTTTTGTTCATACTATGAAGTAGGTGTTCAGTGTTGTGGAGATATTTCACTACATCTACAAATAATGGTAGCACCAAATTCATTAAATGGTGATATTAACTGCCCTCATTCAGTTTTTAAGAGTTATTCATTTCACTTGGATGGGGTGACCATGGTGGTACTTGAGCTCGTCCTCTCCAATCATGATTGGAATGTGGGTGGTGGTGGTCCACTTCACACTGCAATTATGCCAACTAGTCACAGAAGTTACCCCTGCATTCCAGAAGGGGCTCCAGTGTGACCAGTTAATTATAGCAACTTCAGTTCAAACAGTAAATAATGCAAACTGGTTAACAGTGCCATATGCATAACTGTGAGAGTGAGTAAAAAGTCCAGCATACCTACAGCTACAGTGGTATTTTCCACAGGTATGGTGGTTAACCACATTATCTTGATTGCACCTGGGAGATGGAAGGGTAATACGGATCAAGAAGTTGCTTATTTTACATGCTGCAATGCAACTGCAACAGGTTCACATGCATGTACTAAGCTAACTGCTCTTAAGAAATAATCACCTTTCCAGAGGTGAGAATCTAACCTTTTACCTTAAGGTAACACCTTAACCATTATGATAAATTGCAGTTCCGCTCTTTGGAACAGCATAGGTTTGTGATAAACTGCTCCTCTGAAGAAGCAGTCCAATATCGTGCTCTGTGGTATTTGGCAGCAATTGGTCTACATGACTAATTTTGTACTCAAAATGGTTACTGTGGTTTTCAGTAAATTTCTCCTTTTAGGGAGAATTTAGTGGATTATTAACTTATCATATACTGCATATCCAACTAGGTTTGGTCAATAGTTATACTTTACTGTTATGCACGTGTGAGAATTGCATGAAAAACCATTAATCCACAACATTAGACTGCCCAATCAAACAATGCAAAGGGAAACATGCACTCTAACTCCAAGGTTGCAAAATTGTGGAGGAACTGCAAAAAATGAAATGCTGTCCTTCTCCAGAATTGCATTTACAAATATCACATCTAACTCAACATGTCATCAACCCCCTGGTCTCTGATCTTTCTACATTGGGATGGGTATAATCATCTCAGCTGCTATGCTCCTCCTTTGACAGTCATACTTGAGTGTTGTAGTTCTCTTACAATCCATCCATATTTTTCAGGATGCCCTTGTTTACTCTTGCCTTCTACCTGTCTCTCACATATCTTCACCTGTACAAGCAGTACATACTCACTTTCTCAAAATTAAACACTTACTATTTGAAAAAGTGCTGATAACAAGCCATTCCCTCAAGTCATGCTCTATACAAATGTGCAACTAGTTGGCAAGTGTATCAAAAGATGATTAAGGGCTAAAAGTCAGTCACTCTGGAAGAAGCGAGTGAATTACAAGTGGCTAGTAACTCCCTTTTCATCTATAGTATCTGGGCAAGTAAAACATTCCACTTTATTCCACTTTAAGGTAAAACACATCGTGCTGCACTTTTTGTAAGTATGTAGAGCAAGTGGATACAAAGCTGTCATGTGACTTCTCTACCTAACTACAAATACAGTCCAATAGCCTTTCTGTCCTCCCCATCAAGTCTTACTAGCTCCTTAAACTTGTTATTATAACTTGCTAACCCTTGTACATTAGTTTCCAACAACACCATATAACTATAATGGCTGTATTCATCTTTGCTACCTCCAACAAAAGGAACAGAAATGCAGATGACACACTGGCCAACAACTGTGCTACAGACTCCTGTCTCTGTGCACATAAGGGTGCCTCAAAGATGGATCTAACATGTTTCCATAAACAATCTATGTGCCACAAGTAAACATGCTACATTTATTCAGTATTCTGATAATTCCACACACCTTTTCTGCTATAAAACTTCAACACTTTCAAACCCAAACACAAGGAATCCATCTTCACTGAAACATGGCTTTGTAGCTCTCGATTAGTACTTATTCTGTGCATACCTAAGCAATACTCCAATGACAAACCTCCAGTCACCATTACTTTTGACCAAACAAAAATTGGACTAGAAGCTCATAGCAAGCTCCTATATATCACCATAGATGATGCCATGAAATTTTACCATCACATAAAGCTATCAATAAGACAGACCATCTTGGCAACCTATACTGAGCTAAACTGTACCTGACTGACCAGACAATGCAAACCATGACTTCTACTGTATATTCCTCCTTCCTATATGCTTTTCCTTTATTTGTCAATCTTCATGCTACATAAGTAACTGTGCTAGAAAAAAATGCTACAACTTAATAGCTAAAGCTATAGTAGTAAAACAAATTCATAATTTAGAATTGCCTCACTAACACTAGGATGCCTCCACTCATAATACTGTAGTATTGCACAGTACAGTGAGGCAGTTGTCATGCCATGGGAGCTACAATCTGACCCAGAAGAATGTGATTCCAGCCTCACTAAAACACTGTTTACAATCTAATTTTGCAACCTAAAAAAAGATAAATAATAATATGCAGCCTTCCTCCACATACAGGAGTCTTTCTTCCATTGACAAATTCTTACTGCACCCAATTGAAACAGTACTGCAGGTAAGTCACTGAATTCTCACTTTTCTGAAGTCTGGATTTCGATTGCTGCCTTACTCAAACAAACCTGAAATCCTTCAAGATGCTGTTGAAACAAATCCAAAAGGTGTCGTAACTTTGCTCATGCCCAACAAATGACCAATACCTCTAATTTATCCTTATCCATTCAGTGACGTACACGTATCCATCATTAAATAAAGGTCTGCTTAAACCCTGAACTGTTTTTTCCCCGTCTGGAAATAGTACTTTATTTTTGTTAAATTAGCAGTGGCCATGATCTGAGATTCTGAACAGTTATCTTCATTTCTAACCTTTAACATCTGATAGAGTCACCTGCAGCACTGAGAGGAATGATGCTTAGTATCTCAGAATCTAGTCCTAAAGGCAGCCACTAGCGCATGTTTCCCTGCTAATACTGATTGTTACTAAGAGGATCCATATCAGTAAACATCCTATATACTGGTAGATCCTGGTGATCAGGATAGTTGAGTGTTGTGGCTCCCTGTGCTAAATCACACATTTGTGAATTGCTGCATCATGTCTAGTTTCAATATTTGCATAACTGACAGCTGTCACTTATGCAGTTTTATCATAACAATAATAATCTTCTATCTCTGCAGTTGTGCTACATGTTTATGCGACTTACCACCTCCTTTCACATAGCCACTCACCACAATGTTTTGTGCAATGCCATGTAGTAATTGTTTCTCAATACCTCATCAACATAAGGATTTTAACACATTTGTTTTGAAAGGTTCTTTAAATAATTTTAATGCGTTGCATCCATGTAGACATTTTTTCAGAGTATTACAAGAAAACTTTTTCTACATTTATGCCTGTGTTTGTAACTTAATGTTAATCATCGTGCCAGTGGTTTCCTAGTTGAAATAATGAGTTTCTTAAGGGAAAACTCAGTACCAGTATGTCCAGTGCCCCTTGTTTGTCCAGCAGCAGCACTGCCACAAGCATGGTATGTTGGAGGATGTGTGTTCAAGTCCCACAAGCGAGCTAATATTACCTTTCCCTTTTATGATTCTAACAGAGTCTAAGCGGGGGGGGGTTCTAGTATTTGTGTGTTGGTGTCATTTGTAATTTGAAGATACATTCAGTAAGGGCTGCTTTAGTTCTAATAAATTAAGGAAAACATACATGAAAAACAGTGGAAAAGTCTTGCACCTACTTCTTTAATGAGTGTATCTGTTCATATAAAATAGTAGTGGGGGAATATGACATGATTATGAGTTACTGACTAGTGATTGGTATATTTGATAGTGAACATGTTTTTCAACTTAAGTTACATGAAATCAGTAACACTACAAATCATTCCACACCAATTATAAGGGATCTAAAGATTATGCTGAAGTATTGGCAGAGACAGAAAGAAGGCCTGCAGAGAATACAAAAAAAAAGAGTGATGCTAAATGTAGCAGTTAAACTGACAAGAATAATTATTGGAAACTCTGTAGTAAGATTTAGATGCAAAAATAATTTCATGAGGACTGTTATGTGTTTTAAAGGAGCAGAGACTGAAGATGTAAGAGAGACAGTCAAACAGGATACTAAAAGGTGACAAGAAATTGAATTAAACTACCATACATGCTGTAACAATGTAATTTGTGAAGAACCGCATATAATATATAGCAACATTTGTGACCTGATAAATTCCTTATTTAAAACTAGGTTAAAATTTATATTACAAGAGATCTTGCAAATGAGAAAAAATAACCCTGTGACTAATTAGTCACTAAACATTGAGTGGGTGACAGGGAGTGTTAAAAAAAATCCACTCATGGGTTAGGTGTATCCCAGTCATCCTGCATTGTTCATTAGTATGTAAAGGATGGCTGTCATTCTTGCAAGGTAGACGAAGAAATACATGGAACTGATATTCTGATGCACAAAAAATAACACTCCTGCTTTTTTGTAAATGTCTTAAAATTATAGACAAGAAATAAAATAAGTAAACAACAATTTTATTAACAAACATGGACAGTCTTAATAACGGTGGTTCTTCTTAAACAGTCTTTACACAATCACAAAGTGGGCACAACCGTTACTGAGCATGTGATTTTGAAGGTTCTAAAATCTATTACTGCCGTATATGTAGTATCACTGGTGCTGAAGGTAGGGTTTTATTTTTGGTTAAGGAAGACGTTCAAGTTTTAGAAACTGATAAGAATACACTTAATTTTAGAGAATCTTTCACATTATTTTTAAGTAAATATATAGGATGCCAAAGGCTGGTTAAAGAAAATGACAAGTAATAGACATTGCTTATTATTTAATCACTCAGGATGCTACCATAATGGGGATTTCAGTATCCTGGGCTAGACTTTGCAGGTTGAGAATTCCAATATTTTGAATAGGGTTTTAGTACACTTTGTATATCAAAATAGTTCAAACCAGATTATAAGAGTACAAACTAGGTCAGGAAATTTATTGGCTATATTAGGCACTTCTAGGACTGCTCAGTAAGAAAGGTACACACACATTAAGGCCTATTCCTGGTAGCCTCAGCAAATATTCCATTATGTTCTCATACATCATATCCAGTTAACAGCAATCCTCCTGTATGATACAGTATGAAAATAAAACATTCAAAGGTCAATGACTTTTGGATGTCTATTCTATGGAATATTATTTTTACAGACATGGATGTAAACGAAACATGAAATCTATTGATAAATAGCAATAAAATAATGTAATTGTAAAAAAAAAAAAATTATTTCAAGAGAGAGTGTGCGGCTCCAAAACAACACCAACAACAAAAATAATAAAAGCCAGAAATAAACTGTTTAAGAGGAAGAAGGATGGAAGAGGTAAGATTGTCAGAGACACCCAGACTTAAACCCTATACCTTAGCTATGAGAGGTAAGACTCTTAAGTCTTCACATCAACTGTAAGATTTCCTTCAATTTCATTCTTTCATTTTTTGTGGAAAAGCACTGACGATTACAGTCTGTCATTATCAGTCACAGAATTTCATAGTTCTCTGGTCCATAAAATACATGTTGATGCAAAATCTGATTTTCTGAAAACTTTTGGAATGGTTTAATGTAGGCTTCTCTTATCTGTCTCCAGTTTTACAGAACATCTCTGATTTTCTTTCATATTTATGAACTGATGTGGTCTAGAGCACATAATTTAACCCGACAGTGCTATAGTGTATATGGAAACTTGGGATAAGGTCTTCAAGGGTCCCCCTGGACTATAAGCCCTACAACTACCCATGAACCAGAGTAGTTATGTTGTAAAGGAAGTAAACTGATTGCAGTAAAGAGTGACATCATCAAATGAGCCACGTTGTTTGCATGTGGTCCATGGCTTCCTTGTTCTTCTGAATGTTGACAGTGTATTTACTTTTTATCTATCAATAAATTTGACAGCATGAAGACTCTGAGTTTAATGTTCATATGTAAACTACAAGCACATTTTTAATCTATCTTGTTTTTTTTTTTTTTGTACAGCCACACAGGTATAAAATGAGTGTGTTTAGGCCACAATGGCATGTCCAATGCAGATGAATGAGGCAATTAACAGTTAAAAAGTTGCTTCCTGTAGTACAGGGTTTGATTTCCCTCAACCTCCATTTGTCTTCTATGAGACTGTGCCAAGTTACTTCACCAGATAGTACTCCTGAGTTCTCCTGAAAAGGGACACATATTGAGTTGGCTGTGCCAGGCTGTTAGCCCATAGATGCTAATAAGAACTTCAATGTATAATATTTCAGTATGAATCTTAGCACATCACTTGCAGTTTAATGGGCTACCAAACTACATGTGAGTTTCAAGGGAAGAGAAGCTTACTGCTTCTCATTATAAATCTGTTTTCTATGTGAGAGTGCTTTGTTTTATTTATAAAATTGCCATCAGAGCCTTTTTCTATAAAATTTGAAATACAAGTTTTAAATGAAATCCAAATCAAAAGTAAAGAAAAGAACAGTGTGAACACTGACAGGTTTGAGCCTGGCTTCTGGTAATTAGAGGACAGACAAATAATGGGATGTTGGTATGGCTGGTGGGAGACATTCATTACCCTACTTAGGGCCTCATTTGTCCAGGATCTGCCTCTGTTGACTCTGGGGGTGGATAGTGTAACAGTACAGCATTATTAGCTATTCTTCAAGTAGGACTGACCTATACTGAGTGATGTCTGATGTAATAGCTATTCTTGATGACAGAAGAGACATAGGGATGTCAAAATGAGATGTAGTTGTCCTGCAAGCATTTAAACCCCTATCCATAAATAGCATGTCCTATGCAGTAATGTGTCTGATTTTTGTATGACTCGTGAGCTGTTGAACAAAAGCTGCTGCTATATTTATATTGTCTTTAATTGCTTTCCTTTATTCATTGCACTAAAAATTGAATTAATTCACTGATATGTCTGGATTGTGTAATATAGTCTAAGCATGCTGTATTTTAGTCATCTGAACATTTTACATTTTAGTAAGATTAAAAAAAAACTCTGTACAGCCTACAGCAATTACAAAGGGTTGATATTTGCCAAACCATGTAGTCTGCATTATTTGGAGTGAAGATCAGAACAGTTTTATCTTCATCTTCCATTATATAGTCATTGTTGCATGTGATTGGTATACACTCTTCTCTACAAGACTGGATTGTAAAGGATATAGCACAGAGGGCTAAAGCATCCACTTGTTAATGGGTTCCCTACTGATTTGTCAACAGCTTAGGGTGTCAAATGTTCGTCCCTATGTAGACCGGTCTCAGAGTTGGTATATTTATGGGGGTGGGGGGCTTTGTTTTTGTGTGTTTGTTTATTTTGTTTGTAGATGGCCAAGTGAATTCTTTCCCTAGGAAGGAATTCGATGATTTGGCTGTTCGCTGTTTTTAGCTTTTAATGCTTAGGTGTCGATGATTTTGGATTTGACAACTTAAGCCGTCAATGTTATGATATAGATGCTAATGAGCTACTTGCTTTGGAAAGATTGGAAGGTTTTAATATTTCCACCTTTGTTTACATACTGTGTGACATTCAGCAAGCTACGTAACCAGACAATTCTTTGGAGAAATTAGGAGTGTGGGCTAGACTCCTTAATGGTCTTCTGGACTGTATGTCTAGTAATGTTGAACCTGTCATTGCAGTTTGCCAGCCATTCTCTATTGCATTGCTGATCTAGTCCAAGAAATGTTATGGCAAAATCACTAGCACTTCAATTTTTTAATGTAGCATAAGCAATTTATTCCTCAAAAGCAGCAGGCATAGCATTTGTAGATGAAGCACTGAAATGCAAAGTTGCTTTTCAGCAGGAACATCTGCATTAGTAATAGCTGTCTTTAATGTGGAATTACTGTCTGTATTGACTTATAAGTTATCAGATGGTTAATATTTCTTATGCTCATAAATACTCTTCTGTTTAAACTCTGCTACATGACTGCATCTTATGGTATGATGATGGTGATCTTTGTACAATTTCATGTATCTCACCCACAGATACCAGTTAAGCACAAGTAGCTATACTTGCTATTTGGGTGGGGGCCTCTCTCTGGATGAAAGTACTTGATGCTCTCATCATATGGTCATTTTTAAACATTTTTTAATCCAGCTTTGCAAGGCTAGTGTGCAAGTGTGTGAATTTAGTTGGAATACTTTGGCTACTGCATGTTTGCCTGAAACAAATTTAAAACATGACTTTGGTCATTATTTTTTTCTTTTACGCATCCATCCGAGAAGGATTCACTTAGCAATACAGCTATAACTGCTGGGTTTGGGGGATGCCATTGAAGATAAATGTATATATAATCCACTACTGGCCAGATGCATTTTCAATGAATGCGTTTCAGTGGACAAGAAGTTTACTGTTGTCTGTTTTCATTGTGAGACTGCAAGGGAAGTGAGAGAAATTGCAAATATATTTACAAAATGTTACAAAATAACTTAATGGTGACCAAGGAAATATTAACAAGTAATACAGCAAAATAGACATCCTTTAGCTTTCCATAGCAAAGACATAATTTTAAACATATTAAGTTGGATTGCATTAACTCCAGTGGTAGAGATGATATGTCTAGCAATCACTTAACATTGCTCAGGAAAAATCTTGTGATATTCAGTTGCTGATATCTAAAACAACCTATGGTACTGCCAAAATATCTCATGCTTGGAAATTAGCAACAGTAAGATCCACACATAATGGAAAAGGTGCACATGATTGCCTAAGTAATTTTAGACCGATCAGTCTGCTGTCAGATATTGAAAACGTAATGCAGTCAACTGCCTCACAGCATTACTTACAAAATTAGTAATAAGTAAGTAAGTAATAGGCTAGCTGCTCTTGCAGGCTGTTTTAAGGGAATTGTGTCAGCTCACTGAAGGTGGTTTTGGCAATGGTAAAAAGTTTAAAATCTTCCGTCTAGAACCACCTTTGGTGAATATAAGCATTTTTTGCAAGGGGATAAGCCTCCCTACATCCTTATGTGGGGAAAACACCCACACATCCCCCAAACTCATGTATATACCAACTCCAAGGACTCACAACAGATGAAAAAAAAGCAAACTCCACTGTTGGTGAAGTTAGTTTTGTTGAGCAGCACTGATTCATTTTACAGTCAGTGAAACTAACTTCACCAGTTTGACATGTTTCCATTTTAAGCTTAGCCATTTTTTTTACTTTTGGTATTTGAATTAAACTACCCTGCTTGGTGACAGATTGGCCTTTTCCATCCCTTGGCTAATAATTTATATATTAACCCTAACGAGAATAACTGACATATAAGTTCATAGAAATGTATACCACCCCTTATGGGACTGAAACCCACAATCCAGCTTTTAGAAGGCCTATGCCTTATCTATTAGACCACTGGAATCTGAATTAGAAAAATTAGGCATATATAATGTCCATGAAGGATGGAGGCATTGCTACTTGTAGTTTTTTTTATGGTAATGTCATTATGGTTGTTGACCAAAAAATGCAAATGGATGTGATCTTTAATGGCCACGCTTTAACATTTGATAGGGTAGTTCACAATACACTGATGCAGAAAGTGTAAGATAGATTTATCTATATCAGAAATGGATGGTAAAATGGTCAAGAAAAAGGAAGTGGCAAATAAACTTCATGGGTAAGGTTATAGGTTATGATCCTGGATACCCCAGGGGTTGATTATGAGATCTTATCTGTTTAGCCTATATATCTTGGATATCAGCATATCTTTATACATTTCACTCTCTCTATGCTGATTTAAAATTATAAACCTATACTACCAGTAAAGATCATCAACAGCAATTGCAATTATGTTTGACTGAACTAAATATCTGGTCAGAAGAAAACAAGATGAACATTAACACCAATGAAATGAAACAATGACATACAGTTACAAGATTGGGAGAACTGCATTAAAAAGGTTAAGTTTTTTAAAGACTTAACAAGTTCTTTTTGGTCACTTTATGAACAGTATCTATAAAGACTGGCACAAAATTATAGTGCATGGAGCATAGTGATTGTGTTCTGATATCCGGAAAAGGCAAATCATTTAAGCACCACTGTAGCATGAGACCTGATCTTAAATGTTAACAATCCCCTACTTCACTTGTTAAGGTCAGATCTCATGCAAATCAGTCAGATATTCCACTAATAACCAACAAATGACAGTGGCAGAATAAAAACACATTTCCGTCTGCCTGCTGTCTGTACTGATTACATGTCTCTGACTTTCTGTTATAAAGTAGGTAGAATAACAGGATATGTGTTATCCTGCATTCTCTGAAGGACATTTAGTCTGAAACTCAAATGTCACATTATTTAGTGACTTTATTCCTCAGTAGTTTGTCCAGAAAAGAGTTGTTTGATGAGGAACATACGAAACATACAAGGCAAACATCTGGGCATTCTGTGAAAATCTGGACATTTGAGAGCCATGGCAAGGTGAGTATAAACATAAGGGTCTGTGTTACACTGCATTGCTGACAGAAGTTGCTAAGAGATGTAAAGTTTTGAAAGCTAACAAAACATTTTGCTTTTTTTTTATTTTTCCTGTAACTAATAGAACATGGAGCAGATAAAGACCCATGTACTACAATGAATTAGGGTCTGGTCTCTGACCATAACCTTTACCTACGTGTTTACAACAAAGATGCTAAGATTCACCTCTTGAGCTTCACTGTTAAGGTGAATTTCTTGGCATCCTTGACTTGAACACATAATAAGCAGGTTATGATCATGGACCGGATCATAATTCTCTATTTTGGCTGCATTAAAACATATATTAAATCAGGGCAGATATGTGACATCAAAACAACATACATGGTTTTATTAGACATAAAACTGAATTTAGAAACTGACTGATGACCTACTTTTTTAAAAACTCACAAAATATAGCTGGAGAAAAATCCATAAAAAGTATACTAAGATGATCCATATGTAGACCTGTGAAGAAAGAATGTCTAAACTGGTGATGTTTTCTGTAAATGCAGATTAACACATGGTGATCTGATCCCACTTTACTATGCAGTATGTAACCCTTTCTTATGGGAGTGTTTAGACTTAAGAAAAAGAGAAAAATAACATCACAAATTATTAATTTTAAGAACTGCTGGTTTAAAATAGAATATACTACCTAATGAAATTAGAATCTGTCATAATACTGCTACTTTTAAAGAGGGAGGCACTATGGTGATGTATATTGAAAAAATTACATGGAGCTGCTTACTGCTTGGTGTGATGGATTTGAAGTGTTCTTATGACACTCAGTCTTGCTGGCTGGATTCTGCTAAAATTCAAAGTCTGGTTATATTTGCATTCACAGTCTGTTGCATACAAAAACTTGCAGAATATACACTGATGAGAGAATATACTTTTCAGCATCAACTTTAGAGAGCAGTAACAAATAACTTTTTATAATAAACCAAACGTACTAACGTTGCAGTTTAAAGTACTGTTCCACTTTACTTCTCATATAGTACAGACGATGTGAGAGATATAACATTTACCTCAGGACAACAAATGTGTCCCTACCATACCTCTAACATAACTGGATTTATACAGCTCTTTATATACACTTTTTAGTCATGCATAAACATATACATTTCCTCTTGATATTCTATTTTGGAGAATTGTTCATCCTGTAGAAACAATACTAATTGTTCCAAATGCTGACTTGATAATATTATTTTTAACAATGTCTTGTAAGAGACCAGCTTTTCTGACAGTGTGAACATCCTGTATTCTATTTGGATCTTTGTATAAAAACATCTGTTCTTGTGCCAATACTGATAGTCATGTCCTGTTTTCCATGCAGAAAAACATATTTTTGAGAAAACACATTGTCACAGTGTCATAAACATATCCTGTTGTTTTAGGAAACATATTGTGTCCATCCAGTTGTTTTAGGAGACATATTGTGTCCATTTTTTTATATGCAGAAAAACATGTCAGTGTTCTTTAAAAGCAGATTTTGCATTTTTGCTCTTGCATACATCCTGTTTTTAAGTCTGTAAGGGAAAATGTCCATTCAGCAGGTTCCTTATTTTCCAAGCCATGGTCATTTAGTATGACTGCTGATCACATATTACTAAACTCTGTTTCTGCATTTAAGCAAGCTTTTTCTTTCAGCATATTTACAACATAATTAATTTCAGCCTTATATTAATAAAATCTAACAATTCCCTCTGTTTTTAAACATACTAAAAACATTTTATATAGAAAACACATTAAGAAACAAACCTATAGTCTTCTTTTGATACAAGTCAAAATGCAATTTTACATAGTTAATACACTGATATTAAGTATTACCACAAAAACTGAATGTATTTAAAACTTTTTCTTTTGCAGACCATTCTGTGAAAATATGTTATCAATTATGAGCTGTCTGCTTTAATGTTATTTTTTTTAACTTGATCAATTTATTCTTTTGCAATCACAGAATTTAATTTATGACTTAGAACTGTTCCATTAACTCTTTGCAACTGTTGAATTAACTATAAGAGGCTAGAACCATGTGCTACTGCAAGCATTTATACACTGCTGAAAATATACAGTTTTAATGTCATTTTAACCATAACATTGTGATCATGTCTCTGAACTGCTCAATAACATCTTGGTAAAATCCTGAACTGGGTTTAAAGAATGCTATGTACATATTAGTCCATTAGCTGTATATGAGTACAATATTTTAATATAATTTTCTTCTAACTGGGGTAAAACCAGTGATATTAGAACTTGACAAATTACTTTTGAACTTATTACGATGTATCCTGTACAGTATGTATTTACACAGACTGTTTGCTATTTATGCATTTCAATCTAGTAGGTACCCTGGTCCCATTTTTTCTTTAAATATGGTTTTTCACACATATTCATTACTAGACATTAATCTCATTTGTACTGAATTCTTCTGCATTTGTACATACAAAGACTATCATTTGTACTGAAATTTTCTACATTTGTACATACAAAGACTGTAAAGTACATTTAGTCTAATCTTATAGATTTAATAACATTAATATTAAGCAAAATCTTGGAAAATTGTTATGTCTCTTTAGAAATATCTAGTGGAATTGATACCATATCCATATGTCCTGTTATTTTAAACTACATACTCAGCAATTAAAAATATTCATGCTTTTTTATACCAACATTGTTTTGCCAAAAACATATTAAAAATAGTGACCATTCTTGCTATTAGAAACATTTATGCATTTTGCATATCTTTATTCTCGCTTGTATAGCTTTAATAAAGCAATTTTAAATAATCTCTTGTTTTTTAAACCATCTCTTGTATAGCTTTACAATTTAACAGGTTCTGAATACAATTTAATTCTAAACAATACAATAATAACCATTATGATAGCTATTAACAACTTGTAAAATATCTTATCCCGTCAGGTTTAATCCAGTTTACCAGTATTTATAATACACTAATACCTGTTTTCCCCCCATAAAAGAGTATTGTCAAGAAGGAATGAGATATTTTTTCCTGTAGCTTTATTTTAGACCCTTATTATTTATTTTTTCTGTAGCTTTATTTCAGACCCTTGTTGTTTATTTTTTTCTGTAGCTTTATTTCAGACACTTGTTGTTTATTTTTACTGTAGCTTTATTTCAGACCCTTGTTGTTTATTTTTTTCTGTAGCTTTATTTCAGACCCTTGTTGTTTATTTTTTCTATAGCTTTATTTCAGACCCTTGTGCAGTACTGCTTATACAGTCAGTGTAAAACTGAGAAAGTATCCCTCCCCCTGTAGTACTTCAGCACTGTTTACCTGCCCTATGCTGTGAGAATAGAATGTATGTCAGCCCAACACTTTGGTTATACATTTATTTTATTAGGTTACTAAATAAAGCTTTCACTGTATATTACCTCTAGTAGGTATTTACACCCTCCTGCACAATTGATTTGAACTGTATATATACTATAGCCCATTTGCTGGCTGTACTTGATGCAACTGAGGTTTTTTTTTTTGTCCTTTTAACATTTACTTGCAAACAGATTATAAGTGACATCTATGCACAATTGTGACATTTTATTACCAAATAGTGTTGCCTGTAAACATTTTAACAATTATGTTTTAATAACAATGATGCTTTAGAAAAACTCAAGCTACTTATCTGGCAATCAGTCTTGTTGTTTATCTTAACTTTCTAGCATTTCCTGTAACTTTTCATTCAGTCTAGGAAGGTCTGAGCTCACATTTTATATTCTGTAAACTATAGTTAATTCTTTTAGCATTTTTCCTTTAATGTGATTGTGATTTGCATAACTACGCATTTATACTACATTACAATTAGCTTACATGGATTTCAGCATTTTTTATTTTTTTTATTTAACTATTCTGTCATTAATTTTACAAAAACTGTTTGAATAATACCATCTGTGATTTTATTTCTTTTTAAAATTCAGAACTTTAACTGTTTGGTGTTACTATATAATTATAAACAAATTGTAAAAAAACAAAATAGATATTAGTTTAACCAACACATGTTTATATTTATATTATTTATATTTGCTAATGTCTGCCTGTTATTCTTGTGTATTGTAACAGATGTATTTTAGATGAAAAGAACATACATGCATGTCTGTCTTGTATATGTATATCTTTATACAAGCAAGTCAGTCTTGTGACTTTAAATCTTTATTCTTATTAACTATTTTTATTTAATTGTATACACTAGAACAGTTTTGTTTACCTTTTGACTATGCTAATGAATGGCAGCCATATGCTCTACTTTACTGTAGTACTGATAAATGTCTTGCTTTAACTGAATGAAAGTAAAACATTTGAGAATGATTTGTCCCTACCATCCTACCATGTATGCTTAACCATTTTCAAAACATAAACATATTATAAAATATATGTCTTTTGCACAGATTAACTGTGTATGTAGGAAGTTCCCAGTCTCTGTCAGTTCAGCTAATTTATTTACTTTATCCTGCAACTGCTGTTGAATTTCCTGTAATGTTGCATGGTCTTTCTGACATTCTTTAGTAAGCTGTTCTGCTGAATTTGAAACTCCTATGCACTTTTGAAAAGATGTATGTATAACTTGTCT